>NC_056580.1:6112556-6377556 GCF_018340385.1 Cyprinus carpio
ATCTGCTTCTCTCAACAATACAATTTTATGAGTGGTTTTGAGTTCAGAAATGTTCAGAAATGTCAGGCAGTGTTTTGAGATATGAGGCAACAATGTTCCATTGTGTTTTATAACCCATAGCATGATTTATGTTTATAAAGTAGATATAAAACACCCTATTTTACTTTTCCCTTCTTCCCGTCTCCGTCAGAAACACGATGCCCAGTTCACAGTGATTCAGCTGGTGGGCATGCTACGTGGCATCGCATCTGGTATGAAGTATCTGTCGGATATGGGTTACGTGCACAGAGATTTGGCTGCTCGGAACATCCTGGTCAACAGCAACCTGGTGTGCAAAGTGTCAGACTTCGGCTTGTCCAGAGTGCTGGAGGATGACCCGGAAGCCGCCTACACCACAAGAGTAAGTCAACACCGACACAAGTGACAGTTTTAAAAGTCCATGCTGACTTCGTCATACGGCAGAGAGTTTTACATATTATTATTATACCTCATTTGAAAACATAGATTATTTGTAAACTAATCACATATTTTTTTTATCAGCTCAGCAGTCAAATTAGATTGCAAAAACAATAACAATTATTACCCGCTGACATAAAACGGATTTATATGCTTTATCTGATGTCATATACCATAATACTTCAACTTGACATTTGTTCGTTTGAATAAGTTTCAGTTGCCTTGTCAACTATTTCAAAGGATATGTCTAATGAATTTATTTGTCTCAGTGATTTCAAGCTGATTTGAAGTTAAGAGGATAGAGGGATGTATACATATACACTGCCATTCAAAACTTTGGTAATTGGTAATCCAAACAGCCTTGATGTGACAAGAAACATGAAGGGACTGTGACCATAAAAACAAACTCACCAACAGTGGTTACATGAACAAAGCTAGACAAAGGACAGTGAAACACAAGGGCTATATCTATCAAACAGAGGGGTCACAAGATACAATCCAACCAATGACAATGTGACACACACAACAGCAACCAATAGGTGTGTTTGACTTGAAGCAGCACTGCGCAGACTGATCAGTGTGTGACATCAAAGTATCGCGAGAGTGATTGAAAGCATAAGGAGCATCTGCTCTTACAGTACTTTGATGTCATACAGCGATCGGTCTGTGCAGCGCTGCTTCAAGTCGAACACACCTAATGAGAACAAGTAACATGAACAAAAGGACCACATGGCAGGGTCACATGACAAGGCAGGAACCAAGACTAGAAAATACAAAATAAAGGACAAAAAAAAAAAAAAAAAAAAAAAAAACTAAACCAGACACAAAAACCAGTATGACAAATAGGTATTTTATTACACATTATATAATTATTTATTTTATTTATTTGCTTAACATAAGTGCATAGTAGTTAAAGACTCATATATAAAGTGGAACCGTATTTTTGTTGGAAATTTTTCAGGATTATTTGATAAAAGAACAGCATTTATTTTAGACAGAAATCTTTTGTAACATTGTAAGTGTCTTTACTGTCATCAACAAATTATTTATAAATTATGAAGTATTTATTTATAAAATAAATAAATAAATAAAATAAAATAATACTGACCACCAGTGTTGGGTAAGTTACTTTAAAAAAGTAATTAATTGCTAATTACTAACTGCAACATCAATACTGTATTTAAATTACTTTTATAATTACTCTGTCTGAAAAGTAATTTAATTACTCAATAAGTAACTTAATTATTCAAATCGATAATTACTTCATAAAATCCCCATAAACCTTGATGTATAGAATTGAAACTCTCAATTCCTTCAGTTTGAGTTAAACATGTAATAGTTTAGCCTTTTAGCGTAAAAACAACTGTAATACTTAAGCGTTATAATAAAAAATTAAAAATAAATAAAACCTTCTTTGGTTAACAAAGGGAATTACTCTGCAAAATACCTGAATAACAAAAAATTTTAAGAAATGTAAAGTGTTAAGTAACTTTTATAAATGTGCCAGAATAAAACATTCCTGGTGTAAAACTGTGGAACTGACATATTTGAAGGTATGTCAGTGCAAGCTTCTTTCAGTTAAAACAGCTCAGAAATGTATTTTAGTCTTGTCTGTGAAACCAGGGGTACATGTATCAAGCTGCAAGCATTAAACTTTAAAAAAAAAAAAAAATGAGTACCATATTTCATATATACTGACATACTGTAGATGTACTGTATACAACATTAGCAGTCACTAATACTAATTTTGCCCAACTAGTAAAATGCATATAAGTTTATGTATAAAAAGAACACGTTAACTAATGCAAGTAAGAATAAATTACAGAAATGATATATCCTCCGCTGAATAAAGCAGTGTCAGATCACACTGTTCTTCTGAGTTAAATTCCCACTTATTCCTCAAGTCTTATTCCAAAAACTATGAAAAGTAGATAAATCTACTAATCTACTAGATAAATATATTTTTTATTTTTTTAAATCTGGGTGATGGTGATTGCGGGCAAGTATGGCTGCAGATAATGACGGAAAAGACTGTACCACTTCATACGGATTGCATAATCAGAGAATATTCGTTCATTTAAAAGTAGACAATTCAAGTTTTCTGTAGACATATTTCTCACATCTGTATGTCAACTATTTGCTAAGTTTCAATTCGTTTTTGTGACGCTTTTCAGAAAGAAGTCCACGGAGAGCAGAAAGCGCACCCTGTTTGTTTTGTTTATTTTACAAAAGCACAGTGTATTTTTTTCTTATTGTCAATGTATACAAATGAAAGTAGACCCTTTATAGATCCGATTGATTCAAGTCTTATCTGTATCTAAATATTTTAGGTTCTTTTCTCTCTTATCAGGAAAAATTGCAGGTGAACGCACCACCACGCAGAGGGTTAAAGACGCTGCATTCAGACAGACAATAAATTTAGATTTCAAATTCAATAATGATTTTAGAACTGCTGAAATTATTTACAGTATGCAATGCAAATACGTTATAAGTAACTGTAATTAGATTACCTAAAAATGAACAGTCATCCCTTACTTTACTTTTTTCAGTGGATAAGTAATTTAATTACAGTAACGTGTTACTTAGTAACGCGTTATACCCAACACTGCTTGCCACAAACATTTGAACAGTGATGGATAGATAGACAGACAGACATTTTCTGTGTTCAAATAGCAAACAAAGTTGTTACAAGGTTTACATTTTTGGATGGAGAAACTGTCTTCACTTAGAACATGTTTTAGTGCTTTATTCGCAAGCCTCAAACCGAAGGTTTCCTCTTAGCCATGATTAGACCCAGACACAATCTGTGCTGATTCTGTTGAATGATTTTAAACATGGTAAAATGTGTTAATTAAACAGAGCTGAGAGGACTAGACTCTTTTTCACAGAAGTGACATGCTATGTGTAAAACTTGTGAATGATCAGCTTCCCAATTCTGCAGAAACCTACAGAACAAATTCCACATGGACCATGGTTGACCAATGCAGCTCACTGTCTCCTCTCAGCCGGCATGTCTGATCTTCCTTCCCTGGGATTAATAACCATATTCTCCACTCTCATTCTTAAGAGCAGCATCCATTATCAGAAGAGATAACTAATGCGTAAATACACTTAGAGTCAGGCATAAATCCACAGCATGTGAGGCTTTAAGAGATATTGCTGCTTAAATTACCAATACAAGTGTCACCTAACATAAGTGTTACACTGATTTGTGGCATATGCTGGGGAGGGGAAGTCCAACATGTTATTAGTAAGATAAACCCAAATTTGTTGGGTTTTCCTTGTCTCTGACAGCCAACGTAAATGTATGTTTTCACCATTACAGCTAGACCCCCCACCGCATCATTGTGCGGCTACGAGAACCTCGAACCCACAAGAATGCTGGTAGCTGTCGCCTTCCCCTTCTATTAAACCTAAAGGATACATTGTGTTACATTTTACATTCATTAGCAGTGATCTTGCAGGGCCTATTTGTACGCGCTCAATGGGGAGGCCCGCGCACAAGTGGGTTTATTTTTTAAAGGCCTTGTGTTTGGAGAATGTGGGGTAGGAATTGTGTGACTTGGCTAGGTTGGCGGTTGGCTTTGGCTCAACCTTGTTCTCTCTCAGTCTGCCTCCTTCATGAAGGTTGAGGGTAGAGTTACCCCAGCAGCCGAGCTGGGTAAATACAACACAGATCCTCAGAGAGAGAGAGGACCTAGGAATGAGGACAGGATCGATGAAGGTGGTGGTGTACCACAAACCAAGAGCAAAGACAGAATAAGAGGAGGAACTGGACAACTCATAGTAAAATAAAAAATAAAAAATTGTAACACTCAATATGGTGGTTTTAGGAATTCCTGCCTTTATAGTTAAAAAACCAACTGATTCTTTGAATTAATATTTTTAATGAAACCTAAGAAATTTCTGTTCCTCCGTTGAAAGAACATGTAACCAGTATATTGATGCTTCAAAACGATTGTAAAGACATCATAAAAGTAATCCATACTGTATGAATAGAGCAGTTTAAACCAACAGACACATCACTTTATATGATGAACAGATTTTCAGTTTATTCACATACAGTACACTAGAAGATCTACCAGAAGTGATTTCATTCTTGGTTCCCCAAAGTCAGTTTTTAAGAGAACCATTTTAATTTTTTTTTTTTTTTTTATAGTTTGAAGTACATTTTAAAAATCTTAAATACCTCTCTCCACTACAAAGAACCTTTTGAGTAATGGAAAGAAATGTTCTTCATAGAACCATCAATACCAATAAAGAAGCTTTATTTTAAAGAGTATAGAGCTCATCAAATATTGTAAACAAAAACACAGCTGGACTTGCTTGACATGCTGCTTGTTTCAATGCTGCTTTGCACCTCAGAGCTTGTTTCCAACTTTGAATTTATTTCTTTAGATGCATGGCGCTCTCAGAAATCCCACCTTCATCTGCTCTGACACCGTGCATATGGCCTGTTTTAAACGCCAATGCATGCAGATTACATGATTTGGCATGTGGATGTTAGAGTACATGTTTGTTATTCAACTAATAGTAAAAATATGTGTTTGGACATTGTCACAGATGTCAAAATGTCTCCTTGACAGATGAATTTTGTGTGTTTACAGGGTGGCAAGATTCCCATCCGATGGACCGCTCCAGAGGCCATCGCCTATCGCAAGTTCACCTCGGCCAGTGACGTATGGAGCTATGGGATTGTGTTATGGGAGGTCATGTCTTATGGAGAAAGGCCTTATTGGGAGATGTCCAATCAGGATGTGAGTAGGGCGGCTGTCAGAACAATCCAGCGTCTTCCCTGCCAAAATAGATCAGTGTTACATATGTGCGATTTGATTTGAAGACTCTTTAAAAATGTGCCTTTTGTATTCCACAGAAAAAAAAATAAATACACTGACCCAGAACACATTTTTGCATTCAAAAATGCCAGATGCAAGTCAGTAGAATGAAAAAAAAAATCACGGTTTATGAAACTTTTATAAGCATTTTTAAATATAAAACAATGGGAAAACAGCACAGTGGAACGCACAAACATGTTCTGTGTGAACGACCCTTAAGGGGCTGTTCACACAGAATGCGTTTTTGCTTTGAAAAATGTGAGGCCGGGCAGTGGAATGGGGAAAAAAATGGAAGGTCTTGTTTTTTACAAGTTGTTTTAAAAAAATATTTAAAATAAATAAGAACTATCAGAACTAAAAACCATATGCCATACGCTACAAAATTCAAAAGACACAAGAAAAAAACACAAAAACAAAACAATATAGAAAATAGAAAAGTAGCACTGTGGAATCAAAAAACACATTCTGTGTGAACGGAATAACATGTAAGTGAGTAAATTGTCCTTTTTTCACAAAACTGAACACAATGAGTACACAACAGTGAAAATTCACAGGCCAAGAGAAACTATTATTCAGTAGGTCTTACATAAAGATAAGAACAAGAGCCATGTGTGGAATTGTGGTAAATGTGTAGTGGTTTGTTATGAAATCTTGTTTTGTTGATATTGTTAGTTGTTCTTTAGCACTGACCCTGAGCAGTGTCCTCGTTGCTGCAGTTCAGTAACTTCACCCTAAGCAAATAAGGCCCTGGGAGTTTATTTGAATTGGTTTATGGCAGCACTGATTATTGAGTGATGAAAAGTAAAAGGGAGTAATAGTTCTGGAGCACTTATGAGGCACTTGATTTTGTGTTGTTGCATGGACGGAAGTGCTTTATTTTTGTTTTATCCTACTGGATGGTGACAGTTGGCAGACGAGAAAGAAATATGTCCTAAGGAGCTCAAAGGACAGGAAATTGAAGAAAATCCGGCAAATTGCAGTGCCTCTTCTTCAAAGGAATAGTTCACCCAAAAATTGAAATTTTGACAGAATTTGCTCACTCATATCTTTTATTATATAATTTATTTTCTGAAACACAAAATGAGATGTTAAGGTGTGGTCACATTTACCATTGTTTGCCAGTTTTCACAGGCGAAATCTGGTCATTTCAATAGGAATCAATAAGTGAGGGTGAAATATTTTCATATTTTGCAGCAAGTTCATGAGGAAAACTGCTTGGTTCGAAAGTGATCTCTGTGTGAGTTGTGCTTCATACATCGTTACAGCATTTGAAAAAGGACAATGAATCTTTGCTAATGTGACTGCACCTTCAGACAGAACTTCAGCTTGACCATATTTTCTTGTGTGCCTCAGGTAATAAAAGCGGTGGATGAGGGCTATCGTCTTCCCCCACCCATGGAATGCCCTGCCACGCTTTATCAGCTGATGCTAGACTGCTGGCAGAAGGACAGAAACAACCGGCCAAAATTTGAGCAGATTGTTAGCATCCTGGACAAGCTCATCCGCAACCCCAGCAGTCTTAAAATCACGGCAAGCACTGCTTCCAGGTACGTCACCCAGGAGGACTGGCTCTGGAATGAGCCCTAGATACTGTTCTGATCCCAAATTGCCTTCTGCTCTTACTCTGCTTCATGTCATGTTCAGATCATCTTCTCATGCTCCCTAATGAGAGGAAATACTCTCTCTTCCTTCTGAACTCTAATTTGTATCTTACCCTCTGGTCTAGATTCATTGCACGCTCCTACAGCTGTTTACACACAGTTATGTACATGAGACCAAAATATTTTTCTGCAGATTATTTTTCTAGACAAGATCAGTTTATTTTTGGAGCCAGGTTGCAGAAACAGTCCTCAGACAGGCGGTGTTTGTGAAAAACATTTGCTGATGTCCTGTTTCTTCAGTATCCAGGATGTAGCACTAATGTTATTCAAAGTATTATACACAACGTGGTCAAAAGTTAACACCGCTTCTGGTTAACAAATTTGGCAAGACCCCTTGATCCCAATGAAATCTTACGCATTACATTCTAGATGTGTGTACTTTGTGGTAACAGTTTGGGAAAGGTCATTTTTCCTGTTTCAGCATGGCAGTACCCTTGTGTGAGGTCTATTTCGAAATGGTTCAACACTTTCTGGTGTGTAAGAACTGGACTATCCTGCACAAGGTCCAGACTTGAACCCCACTGAACACCTTTGTGATGAATTTGATTGGTGACTGTGGCCTAATGGTTAGAGAGTCGGGCTTGTAATCCATAGTTTGTGGGTTGGAGTCTCAGGTCCGACAGGGATTGTAGGTGGGGTGAGTGAATGTCCAGTGCTCTCTCCACCCTCAATACCATGACTGGGGTGAGACCCTTGAGCAAGGCACCGAACCCCTAAATGCTCCGCAGGCGCTGCAGCATTGGCAGCCCACTGCTCCGGTAGTGTGTTCATGGTGTGTGTGTGCACTTGGATGGATGAAATGCAGAGCACAAATTCTGAGTATGGGTCACCATACTTGGCCATACACCATACATTTACCATATTTTTTATTTGTATTATAAGGCTTTTATGCATCCTGATGTTCCCAGACTGCTCATTCATCTTTCCAACTTAGATTTTAGAACAGGGTGTTCTTCTGGGAGTCTGCGATCCCCAGGAAGTATGTGGTAGTACCTCAGGGTGTCTAGCAATCTCAAAATAATTTTATCCTTTATCCTACTGTATTTACATCTGTTGCAATAAAGGCCGGGACACACCAAGCCGATGGCGATCGGCGGTCGGGCTAGTTTGTTTGGTGTGGTCCACTCATTGGCTCTCGTCAGCGGCAGTTTGCCCGATTCAACATGTTGAATCGGTGTCGGGGACGTTGGGGCCATTGGCGAGGGTGAGGACTCTGATTGGATGTTCAGTTTAGCGAATGCGTCAATGCCGATAATTAAATCGAAAGTGATTAAAAGAAGCATGTAAATGAAGGCGGTACAGACAGAAGGCTGTTTAAATGTTACATGATCTTTCCCAATCATTCTAATATGCGAATGTTTTCATAACAACATGAGCCGCTTAAAATAATTAAAGTTATCAACATTACTGATATTCAAAATGTTAAGCAAGCGCAGCTTTGTTTACATTACTACATCTGCATTTATCTCGTATATCTTTGTTTCAGTTTCTCCTTTTGAATGACAAATATATACTATTAATAGCTGCTGATATCGACAGCTAGTTCCTCTCACGCATGCGCAGAACGCACATGTTAGTTTGCCGTTGGCAGTAGTCAGTGCGGTGTGTTTTCGAGCACAGCTTTTTGGTCCGACACTGCCGACACGAGGTGACAACACCGTCGGCTTTCGTCACTGCTAGTTCTTTGAATTTGGCTTGGTGTGTCCCAGCCTTAAGACTCAATTCACTAGAGGGTTCACCGGTAAGGGGTTGCACAATGCAGTGGTATAACAAGTAGCTCTAATATTATGAAGTATGTAACAGTGACTAATGGTTTCTTAAGAAAGTGAAAATGGGTCCCAGGGAGTTAGCATGTAATTTTCCTGATTGGCTTTTAACATGGCCGATCAGGGGACCAGCACTGGTCCCAGGTGATTTATGGCTCTCCAGGCGAGACATTCTCTGAGGTTCCGCTGCCGCTGGTCTGCAGCCACAGGCTGCATCCAAGCCCCTGCACCTCATTTATCTACATGCCCTGCATGCTAATGGCACAGCACTCCAGCCATTCTCATGGATGGACCCTAGGCCTAAAGGCCAGACCCAGAGAGATGGCGTGCAGATGCTTGGAAGTAAAATGTCGGCACTCTCAGGACAAGAGTAGGTGTGCGATCCCAAAGCCTCCTCACAGCAAGAGATGCATTCTTGTCCATGACGAAGCTACCCAGATGTTTCTCCGTGAGGAACATCCTCCCTCCTTTCCCATCCCTAGAGAACTTTAAAAACATGATACTAAGCAGCCTCGGTTATTTAGAGGTCACTGCACCAGAGGGGAGAGAGGAAAGCAAAAGAAAAGAGAGGGAACCAGCAGAGAGGCAGAGTCTTTACCTCTCTTCTTCCTCTCCCTCTGGCCTGTTGTGCTCCTGTCGACTGACGCCTCAGATCTCTGATGCCAGCAGCTGATGCAGTCAAATGCTGCATGTACTGTATACACCAGAGTATAAGCTAACACTTCTATACCCAGCAACATAGATTTTTCTCCATATCAACTCTTTCTTTTTCACTTTGTAAGCTTTAGTAACAATGGAGCTACAAATCACAACAAACAAAAGAGGACTGGACATCTCTCGGTTTTCCTCTCTGCTTTTCTTCCCCATGCTGACCATTATAATTACAAATACAAATTATTGATCATATTAGTACATTACACACACAGTAGTCCTGTCAGTCGGTTAATGTATTTAGTTATGAGTCATATTTGTTTCAGCATTAAACAAAAACGTGTCAATTCCTTGTTAATGAAAGAATACTAAATAATAGACCTACAGATAATTATTAGGTTCTGCGGTTTGTGTGGGTGACGATTATAGCATAAATGTGCGATAAAAAAATAAATGCAAAATAAAAAACACCAAACCAACTTTTCCCACATTTTGTGGACATAATTGGCTATAAATTCCAGTCAGCACTGAAGATTCTGATTTTATATATATATGTGTGTGTGTGTGTGTGTGTGTGTGTGTGTGTGTGTGTGTGTGTGAGTGAGTGTGTGTGTGTGTGAGAGAGAGAGAGAGAGATAAATATAGATAAATAAAAAATAATTTAGTTTAGTTTAGTTTAGTTTAGTTTAGTTTAGTTTAGTTTAGTTTAGTTTAGTTTAGGTTTGGTTTGGTTTGGTGGCTGCTGTACCTTTAAGGCTAAATGTGAACGGGCTCTTTGCATGTAAAATTACATATAGCACTGCTGCACATAGTTACAAGCTGCAGGTTTGACCAGTGTTGTCTTCCCTGTCCCATCCTTAAATAAGTATTTTTACAAAGCTGCATCACATTTAGAAAGGTACACAAAACAACAGGCACATAAATGTGCTGCTCAAACTGTGAAGGTCAGACTAAAACGGTCAGAGACATTGTTAAAAATAAACTTCAACCCCTCTATCTTACATTGTGAAAGGATTTCTAAAGATCCTGAGTGCATCAGTGCAGTACTTGCAGACAGCTCTATTCAATGAGCTGTGTCAGCACTTACTGATCCTCTTTGCCAAGTAACTTGAATCCATTCAGCATTCTTTTCCAGTCAACTCAGCGTACATTATTCTTTTATTTTCATCACACAGTAACGGAACACTGGGAACATGTGGGTCTGAGTGGACTTCCTGCTATCTTAATTTGTTTATTTACATGAATATAAATAGCAGTCCCCAAAGGGACTGTAATCTCATTTCCGTACGTTCCCCTGGTTCTAATCAGCGGCTATTGGACCTGAATTGAGGATTTATGCTTTGACATGATCACTTATATGTATAACATAATTATTTTATCTAGCATGCCCATAAATTGTATGTCACAAACTGCAGAAGCCTGAAATGAAGACCTTTGAATATCAATAGCTTCATAAATATCTCACAAAATATCTTGCCACAATATAATTTTATATAATTTATGAAGTATTCGGATGAATTTTACATTGGCTATATTTTCACAAGTGTGAATTAAATTTTGTATGCAAGGAATGCATTATTTAAGTTATTTTGAATTAATTAATTTAATTTATTTAGGTATTTAATTTTTTTTAATTAATTTTAGATGCTTCATTAAAACGTTCAACACTTCACAATGCGATCTGGAATTGCTTTCATAATGTTGTCACAAATGTGATTATGTAATTAAATGTCTATATCTGCCCATAAATGGATTACACATTTCCATACTGTATTTGCCAGTAACATTTTAAAAGTTTGTTCATTTAATAGAGTAGCTAATTACACTTCACTTTTATAGGTTGTATTTCTGTGTAGGTTTATAAAGGCTTTGGTTAATGAGCTAGCCTTTTACCCACTAAACAATAAAAAACCAGCATTGGAATGTGAACAATGGGACGCCATCAGAAACAGAGATGTCTCTCTATTCGAATAAACATTCCTAAATCTATTGCTTTCTTCCTGGGGAATGCTAGCCATAACACAGATGGACAGAATCAGTCCCACTTCTCTGCAGGTATTTCCGTATGGAGACCTTGCATATCAGGCTTGAAGGCCTTTGTGTTTAGCCTCTGCTTGCACTTTTATAAGCTTGTTTTTGCCATAAATTACATTTGTCAAACGTGATGGGAATTGCAGATGACCTCAGCTTCAGTGTTGTATTTTTTCAGTGTGAGCAAGCTAGAGGAACAGTTACGGGGTGTTCTCATGAAAAGATGTTGTGTATTGGTTCAACAATGGAATACTGCAAATGAAAGTTATTTGTGCTTCATAAGTGTGAAGTTTGTCATTTATGTTGGGCTGCACAAACAAATACTTTAATATTCACAAAACATCTAAGAGCACTACATGTGTTTTTTATCTCTTCCCAGACCGGTGAATCTGCTTCTGGACAGGACCAGCACTGACATCACTTCCTTTCACACAATGGGTGATTGGCTGGAAAGCGCCAGGACGTTGCCCTGTAAAGATGCATTCAGTGGGGTCAGCTACAGCTCCTGTGATACACTGGCCAAAACTTCAGCAGAGTAAGAGCCTTACACTTTTTTTGTATTATAAATCTAAAATCTACACTACCGTTCCAAAGGTTTGGAATTGTTACTTTTTTTTCTTTTTTTTTCTTTTTTCTTGAATAAAGTTTCTTACTCCGGCTAATGCTGCATTTATTTGATTAAGAATACAGTTAAATACTAGCATTGTGAATATATCATTACAATTAAAAATAACTGTTTCCTATATTAATATATTTTAAAATATAATTTATATAAGTTTATATATATATATTTTAAAATAAAATATAAAAGTCATTACTACAGTCTTGTAGTGTCAGAAATCATTCTAATATGATGGTTTGGAGCTCAGTTATTAATAATTATTCTTCATATTATTAAGAATAAAATAAAATTCAAAAGAATGGCATTTATTTGAAACAAAACGTTTTTTTTTGTTATATTATAAAAAATGTACTGGCACTTTGATCAATTTAATGCATCCTTCAAATATATTAGAAAGAAATTTTTTTAAATTGTAATAATATTTCACAATATTATATTTTTAAAATAGTATACAATATTATGTTTGCTGTATTGCTGATCCAATATGTGCAGCCTTGGTGTTTAGTGTATGTGTGTGAAATATACTTTTGTTTATACTGAATACATCTTCAGTTTTCCAAAACAGTCAGACATAAAAAAATATATATATTTTTTTTCTTCAGTTTTGATATTGTTAAAAGCACTTTATTTGGTTTGAGAGTCTAAAAATAAGGGGTTGCCCCTTTTTGGGTCATTCTTCTATTATAGGTGTTGATCCCTGTGCTTGAAGGGTAGCATTCTGTACTTTTAAGTTCAAGGCAAAACAAGCAATATAATTTAAGATTGTTGGCATAAAACTGTTTAAAACTGATGCAGAAGACGATGACAAATTTATTTACAGATCAGTTTCCAGTAAATGAAGCCCAGCTTTGGTTAATCCTTTAAAGGTGGCCATTACATTTGTTATTAATCTCCAGTGACAGTGGTTTAGTAATGTTTTCTTCTGCTGTAATCCAATAAATGGAAGAGGAAAAAAAAACTCTTGCCAAAAATAAAAGTACTGTCCTCCCATAATCCTCAGTCTTGGAAGCAATCTAAAGGGTTGAGTTGGGCACATTCCCCAAAGTCAAACAAAATGTAATAATAAAGACCCTATTCTGCTCCTCAGTGTGGATTTGCATTTATGGGAAATGCTTTGTAGATGCTGATTAGGAACCTTGCCTTGCCTGGTTAGCATCTCCTGAGTCCGCTTTTTGATTCAAATTACGAGGTATTTGACAATGTAAATAATTTGACATTCATAACTCCTCAGTGATCAAAAGGGCCAGTCTGGGAACAGTGGCAGTACTGTGCTGCATGTTACCCTCAGGACTAAACATCTAAACACTCAGCAGTCTGTAATTAAGGCTGCTTGTGGTTATATTTCGTTCAGATGTCAGTGTAAATAATCACATGCAAATAGCGGCCCTCATCCATGACCCAGATTGGGTTATTTAACATGCAATTCGTCTCCCAGTGTTTGGCCTTCTGTAGTGAGTGGACACCACCACTCTTTGACTCACCACAGAATTAAATTAAAATATTTGTGATTTTTAAGAACAAATATGTTGATTTTGAGCTCTAACTGCTGACAAGACCAAGATCTCGTTATACTGTATGTTGGGTTCTGGATGCTGCTTAACAACTGTACTAACCCTCTGCTACTTCACTAGCTTAACCAGCAAATTCACCAGCCAGATTCACCAGTGATAGCATGCAAGATCAATCAGCTTCAATAAGTTTTGATGGTAAACAGCTCCCATCAACTATAAGCCAACATCAACCCATTACTAACCAGCCAAATCGAAACCATACCACAATAAACCACTACTAACTGGGCTAAAACCAGCACCAAATCAGTCCTAGACAGTATAAAGTATATCAGCATCAAACCTGCAGTCAACAACATAAACCACCACTAATCAGTACTTACCAACACTAACAAGCATAAAAACCACAAAAAGTCGACACAGACCAGCTTTACACCAGCATGGGCATTTGTATTGGTCTTTTCAGCAGTACTGCACCAATTTGAGAGGCATAGACAAATCTGTAGTCATAAAGATCGAAGTCTGCACCCTGAAAATTGCTTCATAAAACTGTTCAAACTTAAATAAGCCATGTAAGCTATTGCAGTTTAATGGGTCTACCTGGAAGATGAAGAATCGCAAGAGAGAGGTCATTATTGATTATTCAGTCACTTATCGCTTTACCTTGGTTGTGTGCCTCTGTTTCTTGTTGTTGATGAGGCTATAGTAAGTTTACCAGATATTTGGCCTCTTAATGCAATTTCATGGTAAACTGTGCAGAACATTAGGCTCTTTAATCTATCATCAAAGGCTTTACCTTATTTAGCATGAGTCGCATTAGATTGTAGACAAATCTGAATTGATACAGCAGGCAGCGTTCAGTGGTTATACCTTCTTGTGTCTTTTTGAGTTATTTCTGCAAAACAACATATTTTGTTTGAAAAATCTAAGTTAATAGAACTGAAATGACATTTTTTTCATAGTACATAGTTGTAAATCGTCATTTAAAACAAAGCTCCACTGAGGGATTCCTTACAACAAAGGATTTTTTTTTTCAAGTGTGCTACTAGAATACTTGAAATAAATAAACTAAAATTAAATAAAGAGTGTATGCTATGTCTACTTTTATGTACTTATCAAATATTCTTAACAAATTTATACTTAAGTATAATTGGTTTATACTGAGAAGTAAACATAAGAGTCAAAGTATATTAGGCCTATACTTGTGACTAATCTTTATAATTTAGTATTTTAAGTTTGCTTCGCTTGTAGTTGTGTTTTGATAGAGTGGCCTATTAATTATGATATGATTTTTAAACTATAAGTATGATATTTAGTCCACTGAAAGAAAATTTACAAGTATACTTTAAGTATAAAAACTATCAAACTGGTTTACTGAGTGAATACTTCAAAGTGGACTTTTTAAGTGAACTAGACATACAGTATATACAGTAGGTAGTAAACTAACAGTATACCTATAGGTTTACTTGTAATATAGATTACAGAATACTTACAAAAGAAAGGAAGAACTTAGAAGTAAACTAGTTGTATACTCATTGTCTACTACTGTTAGATTTATAGGTATAAACTATAAGCTAAAAATTTTATCCAAATTAGCCCAATATGTATTGAAATAGTACAATTACAAGTATACTACTAGTACATTGATTTTATTATATTTACAACATAAAGTATATTTTGGAAAAACACTGGAAGTATTCTTAAGTTTACAAAAATGAACTTGACCAAATATGACCAAACTAGTTTGCATGTCTGTTTCCTGCAACAAGATGTCTTAAGGCTGTTATAATGGTATAGCAGTTACTTCTTAATGTCAGCTGTTTGCAATCACAATGTATCCTAGCATTTTAATTAGCATTACAGAAAACATGCCTCTGAGTTTGTTTACCCGCTTTATTGAAGCTTGAATTTGACTGTGTAGTAGATCGAATGACTTTTGTCACACAGAAATGTCGCAGGCCTGTCTTGATTGACATTTGAGCATTTGTTCAGCTGAAGTCAGTGCATTAGTGTGTTGATCATAAACAGCCTGTCAGTTGATCTAAAGCTGTATTCTGCCCATAGAATCTGTCTGACTGAAGTCAGACCAGCAGCCACGTGCCCTGAGTGGGAGCCGTCCATGGGAATTACAACACTTTAAAGCGTATAGACTTTATGGTGGGTTTTGATCGTAGCTTTTCTATTGCTGGCTGCTCCCTCGAGCTCTTGATTGCACTCATGTCCACTTCTGGACTTAATCACTGCTGGACCTTCTAGAAGTGTTGCTAACAGAACTCGTGCCTGAGGTGTGCATAGCCTAACCTAGATTGTAACTTAAATTTGCTTGCACTAATACGCTGTAATTATTTTTACTGCACAGCTTTTGCATCCCTTGATCCGACAGTACTAAGAAAAATGTTTTTGTTGTTGCTGTTTTGCAAAAGCTCTTGAACTCAAGGAATAAATGGGACTTAATATAAGTTTTTGTAAAACCTGAAATACGCTGTACAAATTGCTGCAGTCTCCAGTTGAAATGTGAGTTGAATTATATTTCATACAGATGAGGCTTTAATGAGGTTAACAAGTCGAGCATGTCACCAAATAATATTTTAGTGACTTAAATACCACATACAGGAATAATTTTTTTCTTAAGCCTAATTAAATGTAATTGTGGACATAAAATTCAACCTGAGAAAAGACCACTACAGTAGCCTACATTTTCCAGTGCATTTAAACCAGTAATGGCCATTCTGTCCATTTTTGCCCATTAACTAAGAGTCAAACCCATAAACTCAAGCTTAAGTATAGATATACAACAGACATTTGTTTCTGGACAGTTGGTACAAAATTAAAAATCTGTTTTAACTTTTGCCTGTCCTGCTAACATTTCCACTGGCCTGGCACAAATACTATAAACTGATAATTGGACAAATAAAATAGATTATTATTATAAATCACAGGAATAAATTACATTTTACAATATATTCAAATAGAAAACAGTAATTTTAAGTGGTAATAATATTTCACAATATTACTGATTTTACTGTATTTTTGATCAAATAAATGCAGGCTTGATGAGCATTAATCTCATGCATTAAGCATTAACCAACACCGAATGTGATCGATAATGTATATTCTAAGTCTTCTGAAGCCATGCAATAACTATTTGAACAGAACAAATTTTTACCCATTACTCCCTCATAACCTTGTCGCAGTGAAAGTAAACAGCTTTTTTTAGCACCACTGCTGTTCATTTCACCAGTGAACTACAGCGACATTACCAGCGACACATTTTGCGCTGTGCAAAAATGCATGTAGAGTCACATTTTTCCTATGAGACCAAGGCGGATATGTGCACACGGGATGAACTTATCCATATGGTAAGTCTGGTGAGTCTATTCACGATTGTAAATAATGCAAGCTTCTGTCAGCTGTTGCATGGATCTCATTAAATGAAAAATGTCGTTCTTTCCCCCTTGGGGTAACCCTGACAGTGCTGTTCCTTTCAAATTACAGTAGAAATAACCAGCTCAGAAAATGAAGCAGCTACTCCAATTTCTCATCACAGGAAGCTGTAAATCATCCCAGTTTTTAAGTTATAACACAACGTCTGTCACGAGACCAGCTCCTCAGCTTATTGTATGCACATGGCAGCATGGTGTCCTCCTGGAATACTTCGTCCTACATGACTGACACAAGCGGTCCGCTGCGGGCTTGTCATTAATGTCACTGTATGTCAAACCATGAGCGCTGTATTACCCGTCCTCACTGTCTCTCTCTCCTCTCTGACACGCAGGGACTTCAAGAAAGTCGGTGTGACGATCGTTGGACCTCAAAAGAAGATCGTGAGCAGCCTAACAACACTTGAAACACACTCAAAGAACGGTCCAGTTCCTGTGTAAAATTAAAAACAAGTGACGGAAATGAAAGACACTTATACGAGATTGATGCTGCTTTGGCTTTAACAGACAGGAAATATATACATTATGAAATGAAAAAATGAAGTGGAACTACAATTCTTGAACACATGTGCGAAGCAGAACAACCTTCCTGGAGAAAGATCACATCTTCCCAGGCACAAGGTGCAAAGGCGATGAGCGTGTCTCCCAGCGATTGACATGTTGCCTTAGAGAGAGCCGGATAAGCGCGGGCCTCATGTTCAGGAGTCTGCTGTCACGCTGCATGGCTTCTTCGAGAGGACAGAGGCCGGTCCGATCCGAATGGATTTAACGAAGAGCTCTTCACATGTGGAATCACAGGGGAGCATTAAAAAGCCTTCAGGAAAAACTTTGCAAAAGCATCCGTCTTCCTTTTGGAAGGTAGCACTTCAGAGAGGCAATAGCTTGCGCAACTAGTGTTTTGGTGGTTTTGGAAACTTGAAGAAAATCCCCCTTTAAATCTTCTGAAGAACTGCAGGAGAAATGCAGCTGGTTACTCTTAGAGCAATCTGGTAATGCTTGTTAGGATCTGACACGTTTGGTAATAAACCATTAATCTGCGAGTGCAGAGAGCCATTCTTGAGAATCAAGGATGGAGTAGAGAAGACACTGGGTAAACATGTCATTTTAAAGGTTTATTTGTTAATGTAGCCCAAGACACATGTTTGTTTGTACCACTATGTTCGGATGATATATGAATTCATTATCAAAAAAAATAAAAAAAATAATACACTATAAGGAAACAAATGTTTACTAGAATCAGTAACAGTCAGTAAATCATAATGCATAAACCAGACAGAATAGCATGCTGATGTGTTTTGTAGGCCAACCCAGAAGTTAGTATCACCCTTGTTCCCTCAACAAAAAGCCAACTTTCCCATTGGTTCTTGGATTACTGCAGAAAATAGGCGATTTTCGTCTACAATCGCCAGAAGTAAAAAGCCACAGTCGCATTGCTTCAATGTCACTCTTTCAGTCTTTAATAAACATTTTCCATGAAAGTTTGAGTAAAAATAATTTGCGAGAGCGCCGTTATAAACACAAGGCTGTAAAAGCGGATTAGTCTCTAGAGGAGTTTATCTGCTTAGCATGATGATGTTTAATGTCTCCGACAATATGTGAAAATATATTAAGCTTGTGTTCTATCCAGGCCTTATTTCAGACATTTAACCAAAAGACCATTTAAACATGATGGAACTGGGAGTGCTAAAATGCGAACTTGTTTCTGGGTTTTGGCCTGCAAATATCTGTCATCCATGCAGCACTCTAAACCAGCAGGATTTTGATCTCAGAAGTCTCAGATATGATGTATAGTATGTGAAACAAAAGATTTTGCAACAATTCAAATAATTGTTGTCACATGACCTCATCTGGGTTAATTCAGCAACATCTAATTATCATCTTGAAATTAAATCCAGTTCCTTTGCATTTTTAATCCAATTATGTGAAAAATCAACCTGAAATCATGTTGAAATCTTGAGGTATGACTCGCTCCACCTCAGAACTGGCTTGTCTTTTTTTGTTTGTCCCCACAGATCCTCTCCAATCACCTGATTACATTCTGGCAACACCTACATTTCACAATCAAAAACAGTTCCCAATTGATTAAAGTCCCACGCAACTTTTTTTTTTTTCTTTTTTTCTTGTTGAATATCCTGGAAATCAGATTTTGGAAGGAAAATACATTGTGAATGTCTTTTCACATTGAGTTTAACATTTGGCAACCAATCAAATAATCAGTCAAGAAAGCACAAATCCCGCCCCACAGCCGATTTCATTGGTCGACTCAATCAGGCAGTCCCCTGTCAAGAAAAGTTCTGATTTTTCATGCAATCAGTGCTGTTGACAAGACCAATGAAAGAGAGTTTGTGCTGAACTGGTTTGTGAGAGGAGAAAAAAAACACTCAAATATCACAACTACTTCTGGTAATCAACTGTGCTGGAAATGGTAGATCAAATCAAGCAGGTTGCATTGTGCGATACAGTATTCTGTGCAGTTCTGTTGAATACTGCACTTTTTGGAGGTAGTAGCTCTTCTAGATATTCCATGCATACAGCACATTTGCATACAGTGCGCAGTATATTTACTGAATAGTAAGAGTACGGTAGTGTGCTCTGTAATTTCCTGAAATGTAGATCACACAGAGATTTGGACTGTAAAATCTTCCAGAAGTTCCATGTGGAGGGTTATTCTGAAAGGACAGCTGCGTTCTGATCAAGAATCATCAGGATTCACAGCCCTCAGTCTTCAAAATGCAAGGTTGTCAGACTGAATACTGGGCTTTATTAAGTCAATATCCAAATATTTTCATCCTGATCATGAAATCAAAAAGAGCTCTAATGGTGCACATGACAGTCTGACCATGTACTGCACTACCTTATGAAGGAACAGTCTATTTTTCCTCTACATCCCTTTGATTCTGCCTGTAAATGTTGCTTTCTCCCTGCTGTTAGTACATACAGTATGTGAACCGGACCTGTGGTGATAGCAGTGGTGACTCTAGAGGTATTATCATTTACCCGGCCATCCCTTTGTACAGATCTCTGTACGTATGTATAAAAGAATGAACAAAATATCTGTGCAAACTTTACAGAACTCATTTGTATGATATTTTGTATTATATTTGTTTTACATAAAAACTATTATAATGACTTATTATTTATTTTTTAACAACAAACCACCATACACAGTGCAGTTTTTTTTTTTTTTCATAGCATTCAGTAAGTTATGACATGTTTCGACTCTATCAGTGTTTTTATATTTTTCTTTGTTGAAGATGATGTTTTGAAGAGCAATACTGTTTTGCGTCCTGTTCCCCTTCTTTAGATTGATGGGTTTGTGTGTATGTGTATGTGTATGTGTGTGAGTGTGTAGATGGCCGTGTCTACTAATGTAAAATGATTTGTAGTGGAAACATTTATATTTTTATAATAAACATTCTCAGAATATTTTCTAAAGAATGAATGCTATAAGAAGAAAGTGTCTGGCTTTGGTGTTTCTTTTGCGCACACACACAAACACACGCACACAATCTTTCTGAAAAGACATACATTATAGAGTCAATAAAGTGAGAAAAACTGTCTATTAACCTATTGAAAAATATGTTATTTAATTAACTGAACAAACAGTAAAAACAAATTGTAATAAAAAAAGATCGTAAAATTTCAAAGTGGTGTAAATTTATAATTATTTTTAAACCAATTGTTTAAAGGTACAGTGCGAAATAGATAGATAGATAGATAGATAGATAGATAGATAGATAGATAGATAGATAGATAGATAGATAGATAGATAGATAGATAGATAGATAGATAGATAGATAGATAGAGTACATTTATTTATTTTTAATTAATTTGGGCTTTTAAAATGTAATCTCTGTAAAATAAAATTTCCAAATTATTTTTAATTCATGTTTTTTTTTTTTTTTACTTCATTAAAAGGTGTTTTCAATCATTGTCTGTATGAATTATGAATTTTAAATAATATTTTAATGACTTACTAGATAAAAACAAAAAACATGCTAACGTTTTTCTTTTTGTAATTGTTATCAGAATAAATACATTAATTTGTGCGAGCTCTTCATCAACACCTTAAAAGTGTGAGTTTCAGCACTATGTTTTGGGCTCTCAGCAGGTGTGAAGGAGAACGCTCAGAGGCGTCTGATCTGGGTCACAGATTCTGCTTGGCTCAGATAAGACACCATTATGTTTAGGCCTCAGAGAGCCCCACATGGCTGCTCTTTAGACGCTGCTCTGGACACATGCACTATACAGAGGGTGGCTAATAGATTTATTAAGGTCATCTCTGTGGTGCATGGACCGTAAATGAACACCTGCTGATGCACCACCCACCTTGGACAAACAACTATTATAGGGTCAATGATAAATAAGGATGCCTCAGATGATGAATGGGGGGTGTCTAATTTAAAATGTGTCAAGTTCTTAAAAATGTAATCTTTATATTGATGTTGGTTTCACACATACAAAAAAAAAAAAAAAAAAGTTTATAAAATGTAAACCGGTGTTACAAAAAAAATATATACACTACCATTTGAGAGTGACAGTAATTTGGAAGCACGTTTTTGCTACAGAATAAAAAATAAAAAGATAATGGGTTTTTTTTTTTTTTTTTTTTTTTTTTTGAAAAAGCAAGATTATATTGCAATTCTGCATTTATATCTCACAATTCTGTTTATCTCTCGCAAATCTGAGATATAAACTAAGAACTGTGAGATAAACAGAATTGTGAGTATGAATTGCAAGATATAAACTCAGAATTGTAAGGAAAAAAAATCTGAATTATGAGATAAAATGTCACAATTACCTTTTTCTTTCTTTCTTCCTTTCAGCTGAAACAAACATCTATAGTACAAATGTTTACACTATACCACAAAAAAATAAATAAATAAATAATTCTCTATTTCAAATCAATGCTTTTTGTTTGAAATTTTTATTCATCAAAGAATCCTGAAAAACCAAAATATTAAGCAGCACAACTGTTTTTAATTTTTCAGCATTGATGATAATAGTAAATAGGCTATTAGTATGATTTCTGAAGGATCATGTGACACTGAAGACTGGAGTAATGATGCTGAAAATTCAGCTTTGATCGCAGGAATAAACTGCATTTTAAAATGTAATTTAAATAAAACCTTTAATCAAATAAATGCCGTAGCATAAGAGACTTGAACATGAAAAAAAAAAAAAAAAATCTTACAGACCCTAAACTTTTGAATGGTTATATATAAAACCAACATGAATACATTTATAAGGTTGAATTAATAACTCGCCACATGCATTTTAAAATAGATTTTGTAAGGTTTCTACTTTCCTCATTTTTACACATCCTTATTTGTCATTGATCCATATCCATTACATACAGTAGTTTTAATTTTTTCCTCATACGTTCTCTCTCTATTTATTTCTTTAATAAATCTTTTTCTGGTCATCAAATGATTATTAACAGTCAGGCACTATCTAATTAGTGGGTTTTAACTGCTCTGTAAGGTTTCTGTCTTACAACTGCTCCATTCCAAACAAACTAAAATAACCTGCAAATCACCAAGATATTTGGCACACACTGTACCCATTGACAGCCACATAGAAAGGATTTAATTAGACGATGTAATTTTTGCCATCCGTCAGTGGTAAGTCTAAGACTCCTGTAGTTTCAGTGAGCAATAAAAAAAAAAAAGCTCAGCTTTTTCTTTTCTTTTCCGTTAACATCATAGTCTTCCACTCATTTGCGTATTTGTTGGAACGGAGGCCTGCTCGAACAAAGCAGGCATTGTTTGGGATAGGCTATGGTATCTGAAAGTGAAATTTTAGGATCATATTTCTCCAAAATACGAATAAAATATCCCCACAGTAAATCTAACAATGAAGAGGAGTGTTTGGGAAAAGTGACAATGCTTTCTGGCAAAGTGAAGGCTTCCTAAGGAAAGTTTTAGTTTTAGCACTGCACATATGGTTAGCAGCTCCGCTAGTTTTCAGGCTTCTGTTCTCAGAACATTATGGATCGTCTGAGAAGGCCAAGTTACAGCCCTCTATCGTTAAAACATTTCATACCCTTACAGATATAGTTAGGCATGTAATTTATTGTGCGATTTTAATGCGACCTATCTTTAGAATTCCAAGGCAGTCAAACGTGTCTGTTCCCAACAGGATGAATGACGCCGGCTCGGCTCTACAGAGAGCTTCAGGAGGAGCAGATGTGCTGCTGCAGATGTGCCTGATGTTCACAGGAAGAGCGGGGGAGAGCAGGCACTTGCTCCTTGGTTCAGAGGCAATGAATTCAGTATGTGGGATGCTGCTCAATTTGTTCAGCAGGTGATCTACTGCCGCTCTGCTCCAGAAGGACTCGTGTGGGCTGAGGACAATGAAATGAAATGTAAAGCAGGCATGCAGGTATAAGCACAGAGTCAATGCCTTTGACTCACTGTATCTTTCCCACATAAGTATAACAAGGCCACAGGAGTGTTGTGTGTGATAATATGGTCTGAAGGGGTAGATGAACTACATTAGTCATGTGAGATGGGCGCTTTTATGTGCTCCTCAGATACAGAGCTGGGATTCCTTATGAGGACTGTTAGCCAAACAGCACGGATTTGAGATCCAGTGGACATCTCTAGTAGAAATGGCATTTTTTATTATTTAGTTCAAATGGGGTTTTTTTTTGTTTTTGTTTTTTCCATGAGTGAAAAGTTCAAATTAATGTAATTGCATTTATTATGAGGGTTAATGACATTGCAAAATAATCTACTATGATGATGATGATGATAATCACTTGTTCAATTCAGCGTATTTTTAATTGAATAAAATATATTTGGTATTTTTGAGTATAGTTAACGAAAATCACCAATTATTTTTTTTTTCCTGGAAAAAAAGTTTAAAGTATAAGTTTACTTCCAGAATAAAAATATTCTGATAATTTACTCATCCAAGATGTTCTTGTCATTCTGTCTTCAGTACCAAAGGATTTTTCTTCATATAATGGACTTAAATGGTGGCCAATCGGTTGAAGGTCCAAATTGCAGTTTTGATGCAGCTTCTAAGAGCTCTACACGACTCCAGCCGAGGAATAAGAGTCTTATCTAGTGAAACGATGGGTCATTTACTTAAAAAATAAAATAAAATATACATTTCTATACTTTTTAAACCACAAATGCTCGTCTGACTGCTTTACTGCTTATGCCTTGCAGTTCACCTTAATGCACTGTATGATCTCTTGAATAATTATAATTATAATACATCATAATGTCTATCTATTTATTGTTACACCTTTAGACAGTATAGTGCATTTCAAAACATATAACAAACAAACCTTCAAATATTATAATGCATTTTAATTTTTACATCAACATTCATTCAAAAATGTTTCTTTGGAAGAAAAAGAAACAGATTTCCAGTAAGGTCTCCGAGCGGTTCGGACTGCACGCTATATGTCGTAGAGTTCAACTCTAATGATTACAGTCTGATTTCATGGCTGGCTTCATTCCAGCGGGGTTGTGTGAGGAGGTCATAATAATCTCATGCTATGGTAAGTTACAGTTCAAAGTGGGGAAATTTTAGAAGGTTTTGTGTAGCCTTTGTCATAAATTTCAAAAACAAATTGCAAAAGAGTCCACTGTCCTCAACAGTGTGGCTACAAGTAGAGGATTAGGGGAGCTCCTCTGAGACAAAGTAGGTGGCAAGACTTTGAAGTCAAACAACCTCTAAACTTCCTCTCATGTGCAACGGATCAGATGACGAGAATGACAAACAAGGCAGCTGAGTTTTCTTGAAAAAAAGCCTCCAGCTGTTTGCAGCTGTAGCACAAAGCAGAACAGCACCTTGCAAAGCCATAAGCAGCCTTTCTTTTGGCAGTCTCAGGGCTGAGTGAACGTCGTCCACATAGGTCACATCCTGGAAAGGGTCTTGGGTCAGTGATGAAGTTGGCATGTCATGTGTTTACCATTTACTTGTTTTTCTGTCCTCAAAGACAGTAGGATTCAAGAAGAAAAATATAAAAGTGGATCAAAGCCACAACCTCTGTTTCTGTTACAATAGATGCTTGTGTCTTGTGCTGAAAAAAGCATTTATTTTTTGAGTTTGATTTTTAGTAAAATGCAAGGATATAACTTGTTCTTACTTATTCAGAGAATATATCTTGAAGATACTGTATCTTGAGTTCCTTTTTCTGACATTAGTTAATGAGCAATATAATATATTTTATATTATTATATTTAATGCAATGTTTTCTCTAACATTAACCTAACCAATCAAAAAAAAAAAAAAGCTAAATGAACATGTTTTTTTGTTAGCTGGAATGTCTATTGTTTCTTAAACAAATAAGATATTTTAATTGTTACAGAAGACAAAATACTGATTAAGAAAAAGTTGTTGTTTTGTTTTTAAAAATTAAAGCCCCCAAATGTGTCGGTTGGTGGTGTGATTGACTGGAAGCAGGGCCGCAGGGCCTCAGGGCCGGAGCACTGGCCTAACAGTGTTTTATCACGCACACGGCATGAGCTGGAGGAGATGTGCGCTGTGTGTGCCAGAATGGATGATGGCTGAGACATGCATTGAGGAGGGGGTCTCTGTAGTACTGAGACTGGACTGGCTCGTCAATCTCACTGGAACCCAGGGAAAAGTCAATGTCACTCCAAGAAGGAAACAGGTCGGGGGATTAAACATGCTTCTCTGTTCTTGTCTGCTTAACAAATGATCTGTCGGCTGCGCAGGGGAAATTATCATCACAAATGCTCCACAATGAGGTTTTTCCACTAACAGCCAAGGAAAGAATCTTTTCTTTCCATCTCTATTTCATACAAATCTCAAGGTATTAAATATTACCCCGTGACATTCTGCACAATTAATATTGCCTCTTTGGGAAGCATATTAATCACTCTGATGGCGTGTTTTTTTTTCTCTTGCACCACAAAAATTTTTAATCCAGATGAAATAAAATGATCACTTGTGTCAAACTCAGCATTGTGTGTCTTGTTTGGCTGGTTTTCATGTCCCAGTTAGCCTCTGCTGGTAGATGCAGTAACTACATCATTCAGGATGCAAAAAAGCATCTCTCTCAATTGATGGCTGCTTAAAAGCCTTGCATTTGGACTAAATAGTTAAATCTAATATATAAATATATATTTAGCTGTATATAAATTGAAAAATACATGATTTATATGTTTTTTATTATCATTTAATTATTTGTTCATTCATTTGTAAGGTGTAAAACTTTAATTTAAGCCATAATATAGAGAGAGAGAGAGATTTGTCTCAAAAAATATGTTTGTACAATATATTTAGCCTCTTTCTCACACATTTGTGACTGAATTTTGTTGATAAACATAAAAATGCCTATTGATGATCATTTGCAGCATGAAAAATTGATTAATATGAAAGTGAAAGTTTTTACGAGTAAAATTAATGTATTTTCTTTAAAACACTGCACAATTGTATTGTTTTTTTGTTTTGTTTTGTTTTGTTTTTGATAGATGTAATTTCATTTCAGTTCAAAGGAATTTATTTAGATCCATTGATTTCAGAGGCGGTAATACAGTATATATATATATATGTATTAAAAAAGTTATATATTAATTAGTTATATATTTTTTAAAAATGTTTTGAAAAGCTTTAAGATAGATTTCCTGGCATTCTTTAGTTCATGTAAAATTTTACATTTCAAAGAATTCAAAATGGGTAAATGTAGTAATAACTTGATAATAATACAGTTATAATAAAATGAGCTGTTTTTGTGTATTCACTTCACAATGAGACGTAATAGATCAGATACAATATGGTTTAAGTTCGAAAAATGTTAATTCCAAACAGACCCAGGAATGCAAAAGTGCGTTAGGGTTAAGAGTTCAATAAAGTCTCTATTAAATATAAAGTATGCAGTTTCTGCAGAACTATATGGTGTCATCTAGCTGAATTACAAAAATAAAGCGTATTTTTAAACAACCTTTGTGATCTTTACACACATCACACACTTGTGATTTGTTCTTATCTTGCAATATCTTACAAAAGTTAACATGTGTGGCAAAAACTTCAGTTTAACTTATCTGTCGAGAAAAAACTCAGCAAGTTTGGCATCTCGATTGAAACCCAAACGTTCCATCAATTTCTCCGTCTTGTAAAAACACTGCCAATGTTTACCCTTGTTTTATACCATTTTCTTTCTCTGCGTATTTTGACAAGTCTTCAGTTAAGGTTAGCACTTTTGTAACCAAATCTGAATTTGTTTTCCCATGTAACACGTTAGGAGACTCTAAACACCCTCTGGCTCAGCTCGCTAGTAGCCACGCCCCAAACTCTTACTATTGGTTGAGCAAGAACAATACACATTTGGGGTGAGTAAACTCATGAATACCATACTTGTATTACAGTCAATGAACAATTAACTGTATTAAGAGAATGTATTTTAGCATAAAAAAATCTTACAGGTAGTGTATCTGCTGCAGGACAATGTAAGAGATAATGGTTCCAAATAGCTGTATTGAGACCTCCTTGGTTTAGGCAGATGTTATTGTTCTTATTTATTTATTCCCACCCCTTTTCATGTCTTAAAGATTTACCATATGATTCTGTGATTGATTGCGTCTGAAGTGGGACAACTGAAAACCACTCAAGCACACTTACTCATTTCCAAACATTTGCCACAGAGATGAAGAACAGACGTCTTCATTTCCATGCTCCAGAGCAGGCATCCTTTTCCACGGTTTGGAGAATTATCTTGGGTCCATTACATCACTGCTGCTTTACGATATGCATGTCGACATGAACTAATTATGAAACCCTAATCTGTACATCCCACAACAATACATCATGGCAAGGGTTTTTAACCGTAACAGCTATTGAATGAAGGCATAATTACATTTGTCCTGAGTTTGCAGATTAATACTACGGTTGTCTTCAGAGTGAGGCTAATAAGTACAGAGAGCAACAGCTGGGTCTGTGATGTCTGTCGTGAGTGCAGCCTCCATCTCCACAATGAAAATTGATTTCAGATAAAGGATGAGTGATTTGAAGAGGCTGCTCATCACACAATAACCGAGCCCGGCTACCGCAGCTCGATCTCGTCTCCGGGCGAGATACTCTTGATTATGACATTTCGTTGGCACCACCGATGCTTCTGCAGTTCAGTCTTTACAATTGGCCCCCCTGTCCAAAGCTCCCACTCTCTGATCTCATATTGGAGATATATTTCATACAGTGCTGCCACAGATCAAAAGCAGTTAACTGAACCCTATAGAAGATTTACAGGCCTCTAACAATCATCATCTTTCCTCTTTGACTTTTATGGTATGGACTAGAGGCTGGTGATGGAGTGCCCTTTTGCTGTCTGATCTCTCAAAACTTCCCCGCTGACCCTGAATGTGACACTTGGAGGTGCGACTGCAGTGATCCGTAGCTCTTGACTGTTTGATGCATTTTACCATCTATCCATCTAATGAGCATGATATTAATTATCTTATCTTAACTTATATAGTTATATAGTTTAAGTTTATAAATTTTTTGGTTGGTGATTAATCTTTGTTGCAGCATGCTTGTCCTGCACTTTTTTTTTTTTTACTACTTTCTCCAGTCTCTGTTCAAAATGCTTAAACATTTACACTGTAATTATAAAAATTCATGTGGCTTCATGTGGTAAGATTTAAGTTGTCAGGTTTTATGTCCACCCAACCCTACAAAGGACAAACATTTAGAGGATGAAAAAAAAAGTATTTTTATTATGATTAAAACAAACTGACTTTGTTAGCTTACACCAAGGGGTTTTCCAACAAGATAGTTTTTAGTTTTAAGACATTTTTTTTCAATTTTCTATAAGTGTAATAATCATCAAATTTCATTAAACAACATTTATAAAAGTAATTTAAAAGCTAAAAATGAAAAAAAAAAAGAATATAATTATTAAATTAGAATTTGTAATTATTATTTTATTATAAACAATCATATTTTCCAGATAATAATTTAATTATTGATTTAGGATTTATTACATAATAGGTAAAAATTGATAGCCTAAATGCACTGTAAGTCGCTTTGGATAAAAGCGTCTGCTAAATGCATAAATTTAAATTTAAATTTGAATTTAATTTAATTACAATAACAATAAAATACAAATGTTTTAATTTTAATGTATTTATTATTTTTTTATGTTATCAATTTTTGTTCATAATTTTTAACATTATTTTTCCTCACACAGTTTAAATGAGTCCTAAAATTTATAGCTGTTTCATATTGTATTTTATATTATATTGTATAATGAAAATGCAAGCTTCAATTTTAATCAGTATAGACAGTTCTGACATGATCTTGAAATGCACTATTATTTAAAGTAATTTGAATTGGAACAGATGTTTGTTTCAGAAAATGCTCCAGTATGTTGAGTGGGATTTCAGTGAGGTAAATTGTGCTGGAGTAGGTCAGGCTGCTGCACCGAGGGCCAGCTGACCGGGCAACATCTGGACACCAGGGGGACGGGGTGGACAAGGCTCCCCGCGGACAGCAGACAAAGACACCACAGAGCTGCCTGGAAGCTGCATGTTGAGAGGAGAGCCCACAAGAGCAGAACTATTAACCAGCCTGAGAAGAGCAGAGGGAATCAGCTTTACGCAGGCCATAACTCACTTGTAAAAAAACACAGAGCTGTGACTGTTTTGACTTAAGAGTTCTCGACATTTAGGTTCACAGGGCCCTACAGGCTGCCATCCGCTGAAGAGGCTGCTCTAATGTCTGCTCTGAGGCTTCCAAATCCACAAATCTTAAGGAATGCAGTTGTTTTTGTTTTAATTTAATTCCTCTCATTAGCTTGTCTTGCCTCCCCCTGCATGTGCAGAATGTTTCCATGCTCTTCAGACATGACCAATCCTTTCCGCCTTCCACCATGAAATCTGGTCCAGCCTTAAACATAGAAATTCCTCTGGAATTTTGAAACCCTAATCTTACTGTTGGACTGATTTCAAATCATGTTTTCATATTTGGTCAAGACAGTGATCACAAAATATGCTTTTTCTGCTGCTTCTTCTTCTTCTTCTTCTTCTTCTTCTTCTTCTTCTTCTTCTTCTTCTTGGTTTATATAATATAGTTTAAAACCATTATTGTTGTAATTTTGTAATTTTGAAGAACATATAAAATCATTAAAATTAAATAAACAAAATAAATGATAATATTTTTTTATAAAACCTGTATAACCTGTAAAAGGAAGAAAAACATTATAATTAAAATAATATTTTTTTTTTTAAATACTACTATGTGTGTGTGTGTGTGTGTGTGTGTGTGTGTGTGTGTGTGTGTGTGTGTGTGTGTGTGTGTGTGTAATTTTATGATAACAGTTTATCAAACTTATGTAAAAAAAAAAAAAAAAAAAAAAAAAATTGCTTGAAAAAATAAAAATTGGACACCAAAATTATTCTGCATTCATAAGAGAGAGCTATTGTATTCACATTGTTCATGATAAATTTGAAGCTCTTTCTTTTTTTATCTCCATTACTTTGCATCTGTGCAATTTCTTGGAATCATAACACCCTTAACTTTGTAAATTGCAAGAACATACTCTTTTTGAAATTTAAAAAAGCGTTGAGACATGGTTGCTTTATTTATCTCACGGGAAACAGAGATAATATTTCATGTTTGCATCCTGGATGAAACAGATGTTGTGGCGATAAACTATTTCATGAATCACAAACCACTTATTATGCTATTGTTCATTAAGTGTAACATGTTTCTCCAATTAGGCGCTGTCACAACAGGGTTTGTTCAGTCGCACTGCGCTGCCAGACAAAAGCCTCCCGTTGGGAAGAAGGAGCGTGTTTTCCATGGATTCTGCATTGTTGATTCCCGGCACAAAGGTACAGCTATTTATTCACTTTAAATTATGCCTGACATTTACAATTACTGACCATTTGGGTTCTGGCCGTGACTCTTTCACTAGTGCTCTGGATTGTCAAACACTGTTAGGAGCGCTTAGATCAGGCAGGGCTTTATGTTGACAATATAGAGGCCTTTACAAGCACAGTGTGACTCGTTTCCAAACCTTCTCAATTTCCCAGTAATGTCATAAGCAGATCAAGGCATTTATTACTTAATTAGTTTACCAAAATCTAGATGTTACAGTGATGAAGTCTTTGTAAATACAGGTAACTTTATGAGGCTCTCAACCACAAACAAGGGAGGGGAAAGATGAGTTGAGGACAATGAGAGTGGTGAATGGAAACGGGATTTGTTTTTGGTGTCAGAACTGCAGCAGTTAGATTAGCCCATCTCATGTGAAGTGAGATGTCCTTCTCTCTTCCATCTCCGCTTCAGAAGAATAGGATTTCTTGTGGCAGGCTCTTTCAAAAAATGGAGGTATGACTCTTACCGTTTTAATTATGTGATGGTCCACTAACACTTTTGGAAATCTTCTGAAACATTAACTGAGGACATAAAATATATATATGTTTTAATCTAGTTTGAGCCCATAGTCAAAACAACTAATTAGGTTTGTAATTTAATACGATCCACACCAATTTACCCTCTTTTCTTATTTACACTTTCATATAGATATTTTTATAGTGTTTAGTTTTTTTTGTTGTTGTTGTTTGTTTTGTTTTGTTATTGTTATTGCAAAAATAAATAAGTAAAGACCTCAAATGTTTTTATGCGTTCAAATGCAATATATTTTATTTTTTTAACCATGTCGCAGACTCATCATTTTTGGAAAACAAATTAATTGCAATTTTTTTTACAGAAGTGACCATTTCTAGTGTTTTTTTTTTTTTTTTTTTTTTTAAGTTAGTGTATTTGTTTACTAGGTAGACAACAGTAAAGAGCTTGAGATATATGAAATATAAGACGTGATGTCTGAATAAAATATAAAAGAAAGACATATTATTGTAGTGTTGTTGTGTCCTATTACTTGTCAAGCTGTAATATTGTCAAATTATGTGGTTTGAAAATATTATTTGTGCATACTGTATGTGGGATGTGGGAGCTGTCACGTTCACAATTAACAAGACAAAATAATCTGCCATTTTATTCCAAAACTGGTTAAAATCTGATTTCCTCCACTGTCCACTGTCAATTTCATCACAAAAAGAAGAGTGATTTGATATGTGGTGCAGTTGGCATTTATAATTTGCTCATTAAGGTTAAGAGGGGGTGGGGGGGGTAATAGAGTTATCTTGTGATGCATCTGTATAAATTGTTGGACATTGTTAGTGTACAAATGAAATAAAACTAGTAAAACTAATGAAATGTGTGTTTTAATAGAGATCAAATTATCAAAAGTCTACTGGGCCAAAAATGTACAAAAAGGCCTTCAAACAGCATTGTCACAATCTCCACATCTCTCTAGCTTGAACATGTTAAGATGTATGAAGACTAATCTTACATAATTCTCCTAGCAATCGAAGGTCGTACATGTCCCTCATTGTATTTAGAAAAAAAAAAAAAAAAAAAAAAACGTCTAGGTTGTTATTATCCAGTCTTATCTGGAAGTGGCTTTGATTTGCAAAACATTCTGAATCTAGTGTGTGGCCCTTTGAATTAAGTTTGAATCAACTGAGCTCGCTGATAACATTGAGTCCTTATTGAAATCTGCTCCTGAAGCGCAGCCAACATTTTTGAGGCCTCGCTCCTGCAAGATGTAAACAAGTCAAATGCTCTGCACAGCAGGTACTGACACTGTAATCATACCCTCGGTTTGTCAATTCCATTTAGAGTGCAACCAATCATAAAACTGGCTGTAAATACTCTGCATATGGAATCCTTTTGTTTACAGTGCTTTGAAAAGCATGCTGTTTACGTCTGACAGCTTAACATGATGTGATGTTTAGATATGTTTCCAATATCTTTGAAATAGTCTTATAAAGATATTTAATTACTACTTATTAAAATCTTTTGAAAAAGAACTACCATGCTTTAAAAAAAAAAAAAATATATATATATAATTATTATTATACTTCTTATGGAAATAATACACTTTAATTTTATGAAAATGAAATTAAAAAATGTAAATTTGCATTAAATGCAATTAGCTGAAATTCAGAGTGCTTTTTGACCCATATAAGTAGAAATTCTATTGTTTGTAGAATTACTACTGTTTATAAAGGGAACAAAGTGTATTGCCGAATGTGATTACTAGCAAACTAAAATGTATTTTAATGTAATTTCTATTGAAACGTGTATGTGAATTATTTAAATATATTTGTAATTTCATGATGAAGTTGCAATTTAGCACACTTAAAGTAATTTAAATGTAGCACTGAATAACATACCATTTACAATTATAATCAAGTACTTTACATGAGTTTTAGCTTGTTTGGCAACACATCAAAACATAATGATTTAAATTTACATTACTACAAACTGCAATTTTTTAAATTAAAATTTAAAAATTAAAAATGTAAAAAAATTAATTTTTTTAAAAACATAGTCATGAAATTGTGCTGTATTTACATTGAAGTGTCCTTTTATTTAATATTATATTAAATGCAGGTACAGTTGTTTAAGTACACTTTAAGTGTGCATTCAATACAATTAAGTGCACTTCTTTTTCACAAGGGTATCTATGGATAATCATATAGCATGTATGGTATGATTATTCATTTAGGAAATTACAAGATACTTAACCCATAACATGCACGGCTAAATTTACTCCCTTCAATTAGCACTGAGTTGCAATGATAAAACTACTTGTTTTGTCAATATAAATGTTAATTATTATAATAATTTTTTTCTTATTTATTTTAATTTTTAATTTTTATTTTAAATGTGTGTATGTGTATATATATATATATATATATATATATATATATATATATATATATATATATATATATATATAATTATTATTATTAATTTTTTTTTTTTTTTTGCCAACTTCAAGATGGAAACCCAGCATCCCAACAGAAAACCATTGTGATTTAGTGTCAACATGGGGGTTTGCAGTCTTACCTGAGGTGAAGGCAATGCAACTGGAGCTCTGTGATGTTTGCTCCCTCAGATGTAGATTACAGTAAAAGTCGATGTGGATCACACCTGCGACAGAAGGCCAGGATGTCACCACACTCACACTGCAATTGCCAATCTCATGCACCTGCGTGCCTGAACCGCTAATTTATTTCAGAGTGTAAGATGAGAGATGAGAAAAGATATGTGTGCTGCTGACATGCTCCTGGCCAAAACAACAGCGCGCTTCATCAAAGAATTACTGCACTTAAAGAGTCACAATTTGGCTCACAGCCTACTTTCAAATAATCAATTTAAAACCATCACCATCATTATATTCTCTAATCACTTTCGGATCTGGGCTTAAAGCTAAATTGTTGGACCGCCAGTTCATTTAAAAAATGAAAATGCAAGTTTGGTTCAGTTCCCCTTGCAGATGTTTTCCTAACATTTTTAAGCCATCAGCCTGCAGATGCCTTTCTAATTTAGACTGAGCTTACTTTGATGTAGCAACTATTTTTCCTTCGGAACTTGCAGTTTACTTTCAACTGAAAGACTGATTGCAGTGTGTAAGTCACATTGCTTAGAAAAAGAAACTCTGGTCAAGTCAGTGAAGGCTTTCATTGGTGCATTTGTTTCTAAATGGCTCATAGAAGGCTTCTGGACGTGTACTTGCATATCATTAATCAAAGACATTGAAATAATGCATGAGGCTTATTTGTAACCTGGGGTAATATTTTCTACAAATTAGGATGAGGTCTGTTTTCTTTGGTCACACCTAAAAGGTAACAGACCCGTTCCAACTCTCTGCCTAAATTTAGTTTCCCAACCAAGTTTGAAAACAGACGACCCTCGAAATCGTCTACCAAACAGCTACTCACACTTAAATTTAGAGCATTAATATCCAAAATGAGAATTTAGCAAACCTAACGTTTAACAGCTAACTTATTCCACGGAGGTTAAACGTCAGTGACATCACAATAAATTTAAAAGAAATGATAAATCTATGCTGTTTTGGGGGGCAAATGTGCTCTGGAATTAAAATCACATATAAGCTGGAATGACAATAATTAGCCCAATTCTACAGGACTATGGAAGGATTGCAGAAATGAAGGAGAAAGGCTTTCTGCAAACAATATCTGTCATGTGGGTGGCTCGCCATCAGAGATAAATTAATGGAATAAAGTAGAGAACTGAATCTTGGGGGATCACAGCAGACTGTAACCGTAATGCCTCGAGCAAAGGGTAACATATGTATGCGGCATGACTGCCTCGCTGAAAGCGAAAAGAAACATTCTGCTCTCACAAGGTTATAATTCTCACTACAAATGGGTTGCAGATTACAGTATAGCAAGTGGTATTATAAATGACATTAAAGAATATATCAGTTTACCAAAATTGCTTGTTTACCATAAATGCTTATCAGTACATTCGCCAAAGGCTCAATTAACATGTATTCAGTTTGCGCTGTAAAGTATATTCTTTTAAATAAAATATTTCCGTAAGCAAGCTACTAAAGGCATCCCATAAGCAAATGTAATATGTGTACATGTAATAATTTTCCAAATATTATATATATATTGCCATATGATGTAAAAACATATGTGAAATCTATTAGATATTAGAGAAATTTAGTTAAATCTTGCCCATATAATTATATATGTTTATGTACAGTATATGCAATATATTTTTGGACATGAAACCCATCAACCCATGGTAATCATATATTTTATGTCTTTCATTATTTGTTTTCAGTTTTATTTGCCATTTTTAATTCAAGTTTTATAAATTTGTTTGCAATTTTGAATTTGTAAAATTAAATAGGAGTGGTAAAGGGTGATGATGAGAAGTTTCTGTATTGCAAAAACAGTTACAGACAATATGTATTTCAACACTCGCTGGTCCACCCTAATGCATGCAACATGACATTGATATCATACTTCCTTCCATAAAAAACAGCAAGTGAACTCTTATCCAGCTGTTTTTGTGTTGGGTTGATCTTCACGTCAGTCAGAGCTGCACCTGAACTCATGAGAGCAGAGAGCTTTCATTCAGCAGCATCAAATGGAACAGGTGTTTCTGATACACTGAGATGGACTGGCTTTGTTTGTGGATGAACACTTTTTATGAACAGACAAATCCTGTGCACAATCAAATGACTATAGAGAGAGGACTGACATCAAAAGAGTATGTTTTACATTAGAGCTGCCCTGCAATCTGTTCCTCATAAGACAACCAGCATTAGCCACCATCATTTAGCTAGCAACATCAGTGGATTTAGTTGAACAGCAATATGAACAGAGCAATACAGTGTAATTCAGCCAGTTAAACAGGAACAGAACTGCTGGACTGTCGAGAGCAGCAGTTCGCTGCATCCTTTTTCTGAATGGAGCTTTCTGTCTGTGTGCCTTAAACATGATATATTTAGTGTTTTATTTCATTGTGTTCTTTTGAAGACATGATGTGATCAGATTTGTAGTATTCATGAGGGTGTTAGTGTCTTAACTGAGTTGTGTTTCAGTTTTTAAACAATAAAAAAAATGCTCTGAAGATGGAAACGTTTGCTATTAGGACTCAATTAGGTTTCAAGTCAAAGTTTTTAGGATTGAATTATATTTCAGAAACATCTACAGCAGCCCTTCATGATTGGAAAACAAATACATAACTAGAAGAAAACTGTAATGGATATATTTTGATTTGACATTATTAGAAAGTGCACTAAGAAACCTAGTCATGAAAGTGTTCTCTTATATAAGCAATTCTTGAATAAGTCATAGCATCTGACTGTACAATCACAGGTGTGCGTTTATCAGTATTTTAAGGTTTCTAACTTTGCTCATTCAAACAGAATTTATAGACAGGACTTCCTTTTTTATATAAAAACAACATTTAACAGCATCTGTAAAAGAAATGTAAAGTTACAACTCTTGAACTCCACTTGGAAAATATTCCAGATTTTTGGAATCCATTAATTTCAAAGAACACGATCCAAAAACATTTAGTCTTATTTTCAATTTGGAATCATCTGAAGGATTCAGGTCAAAGTTGAATTCCACTCTTTCGATAAAGATTGAGCTCAGCCCATTCATTTTTCACTGTAATCTAGTTTGTTTCTTCATTTTAAGCCACAGCTCTCAGTGAAAAATGACTTTGCTACACTCTCTTTATCACCTGGCAGCACTGATACCCCCCTCACACGGCACCAACCTGAGCAACACCTCCACACTTCTACACAATTCCATTTGCTCTTCTCTTCCGCTGAGATGACTAAGTATTCCCTCCATTAGTGGCTGTGCATCAGTCCCAGCCTTTTAAAATACAGTTGTGGGCTCTCTCATCAGTCAGCAGGGGACATTTTAAAGCCCAGCATTTACACAGCGCCTGAGTGATTCATCACAAAGACAAACCACTGCTGTACTCCTGTAAACGATTGTTTCCCTTAAGATAAAAACAACTAGGGATTACGCATCGCTTTTTATGGATGCTTTCGGCAAACAACTGGCTGCACAATAAAGGCCTCCGAAATTGGCCTCACGGATCAAGCCAGCAGTTCACAGTGGGACTGATGGGATTGATATGTCAATGCTTAAGGTAGAATGCAGAGATTTTATGTAAGTGATGACAACAAATAGGGAACGTCCCAAAGAAGATGACGGGATCAATCCTGTAATTGTGTTTTTTGGCTTGGATACTTCCGCTCCCTAAACACTAACTCATTAAGTCCATTCTGAAAAGAAAGGAGAAGAAATAATGAAAAGCAGACATTCTTCTGGAATTGTTTGAGTTAATTAAAGAAGAGTTTGTTATTATTTCATTGCAAGTCAGAAATATGTTCTGTGAAATGACTCCAAAATCAGTCACACCAGGGCTGGACTGGAACAAAAAAATCAGCCCTGGCATTTTTTGGTCCAGGCGGCTCACCACCACTTCGAGATATATATATATATATATATATATATATATATATATATATATATATATATATATATATATATATATCACAAGATCACAAGATCCTTCAGAAATCATTCAAAAATTCTGATTTGCTGCTCAAAAAACATTTTTTATTATTATTATTATTATTATTATTATGTTGAAAACAGAGTAGAATTTTTCAGGTGTCTTTGATAAATAGAAGGTTCAGAAGAACAGCATTTATCTGAAATATAATTTTTTGTAACATAATAAATGTCTTTATAATTACTTTTGATCCATTTAAAGCATCCTTGCTAAATAAACGTATTCATTTCAACAACCCCCTCTGACTGAGTATACTGACTCCAAGCTTTTGAATGGTATAATTGTATAATTTTACAAAAGCTTTTTATTTCAGATAAATGCTGATCTTTGGGTGTTTCTATTGGATCTTTCTTACTGTTCAAAAAATTTTGACTGGTAGTGTATGTATGTAGCCTACAATGTAAAATGATTACTGTGAAATTTACAGTAACTTGCTGGCAGCAATTGGCAGTAAGTTGCTGTAATATATTCCACGGTATGCTGACTGTAAGTTTAATCACAGTAATTTACTGTAAATACTGTAAATATTTTACAGTAAAAATCACATTACCGTAACTGCAATCAGAATAATAAAATGCTGTTTTTAACAGCAAATATTATTTTAATATTGTTAATTGAGTGTAGTGTAAAAGGAAGACACGATAACATTTATTGACTTTAAAATGTGAAAATACATAAAAATGGCATAAAATAATTCCAATTTTGTATTTGTCAGTCTGTAAATACTTTTTATTTTGCATAAACCTAAATATTTATAGATTTTTTAACTATAAAAGGTAGAAAGCAGGGTAAAAGGCTAACTTAGCTAAGTGTTGTCAATGTAATTTTTCTGTTCTTGATAAAGCTGCTGTGAAAATGTGGGAAAAACCGACAAGGAAGAAGTAGGGGGTGAAGCGATCTTTATAAAGGTAAAGCAAAATACTTAATTGCTCTGTCTATAGCACACTGTGATTTGATGTTTACACTTTCAATACAGGAGGCAAACCAATGGGCCACTGGCTGCTCGCTGTCCCTGCGAGATGGTCCTTGGCAAAAAATAAATCAATAAATAACAAAACCTTCTGTCAGCCCCTTAAGTGCGTTGGCCCACCAGGAAAATGCCCAGTATGCCCGATTACCAATCCAGCCCTGAGTCACACGATTCTCACAGTGTGTTGTAGAATATGGGAATGTTCCATATGGACTGTTGCTCTGAAGCCACTGTATCCACTTTAGTTGGTCCAAACTCTCAAACATTCATCAGCATGATCCCAAGGCATTCACACGCTCCAGGGCACTTTCTTCTTGCTGGCATTCTCACACAACACTTTGATTCTGGATGTTGACAGATCACCCCGGTTCTCTGACACAAATTGGTTTAATTGGTCAAGTGGTGGTAGAGGGTCAGCTCAGCACTGTAGGCTTGTGGGTACATAGAGGGTGGGATGTTGTAGGTAAACAAAAGAGGGGACTACCACTGGGGAGGTCAACTGTGTTCTGCCACTTTCTCCCACACAGCAAGGCCTGAAAAGCTGGAGCTGCATGTGCTCTGATGGATTCTTCAACCTGACACAGAGATCCGTCTGCATCCTGACATTAACTCACCATACATCACCCCTGTTTCAGATACCGACTGCATTTCCCTTTCAGAATCTGCATGTTTGATTTGAAAAAATTTGATCATAAAAAGTGTTTTGTTTTTTTAACAGTCACTGATTCCAATACTATGGGTATGGTCAGTAAACTTTTGAACAGGATGATTTTTGTTCACTCAGAACAGTATGAAAAGTTTGCTAACTGCAAATCTTGGAAAAATAAATATTTTGCATATTTTAAAAGAGTACTTGTTATCTAATTGCATTAGGTTGATTGCATGTAAACTAATATGTATTATGGTTAAAATTTATATTCAATTCAAATTAGCTGAAGTATAAAGTGCATTTTAGATCAACTTAAGTAGGACTTAAGTATCCTTATATGTAATTTCGTAATTCTATTGAGTTTGAAATATGGTTAAATTGTACTGACAAATGTATTGACAAGCATTTATGGTAAACTAAAATATACAGTACACTACTGTCATTTGTAATTGAAAATGCAGTGAAAGTAAATTTGTAATTGAAGATGCAAATGAAGTAGTCAAATGCAATTTAGTAGTTAAAATATATTAACTTTAAATTAAATGTAATTTTGAAAAACACTTTTTTACAGTTATGATCAAGTACATGTGCTTTAGTATGTTAGTCAACACATCAAAATAAGCATACTTCTTTAAAAGCACTATAAAAGATTTTTAAAACAATGATTAAAAATGCACTTTAAAGTAAAACTTTTAATTTGACAAAGTGCACTTTTTAAAAAAATGTGTACTTGTGTGTGTTAAGAAACAGTGTGTATGAAAGTGTTTTCTTTAATTTTACTTACATGGCCTTTTATTTCATTAATATTACATTGTATGCAAGTACATGTTTTTTTTTTTTTTTTTTTTTTGTGAAATATACTTTTAAGATTTGAGGTACAATACAAATGCACATTCAGTACAATTAAGCACACTTCTTTTTCAGAAGGGAATTTTTATGATATTTCTTACTTTTAAAAATTGTTGAGCATCATACACATTGTGCAATGGGTGTGTAAAATCCTGTGGAAAAGCTCAGAGATGAGAAGTCTAAGCAATAAGATAATCAAGTATGCATATGAAACACACATCTTGGCACCTATTTAAGTGCCCATTCTTCTCCATTTTGTTTTGGTCTAAATGAGTTCAGAAAGCCATTGGAGGCCAGAAATACAGAAGCTGTGAACATGGACCGCACAGAGGGGAAATGCATGGTGGGTGGTATTTCATGCTGGACTACGTTTCAATAAGTCACGCCAAGCCGCGGTGGATTTTGGCCCCAGTGGCATTTAGCGGAGTTGTTCTAGTTGTAAATGTATTCCATAGAGTGAGATTAGTTCCTTCCCTTGCTTCGCTCAAATTCAGCTGGTGACAAAGTGTGACAGGTGAGATAGTTCAAGAAGTCTGACCTTCACTGTGAGCCATAGGAAGTGTTGAAATAAGAGGAGAGCTAGTGCAGTGTGTGAAAACGATCAAGGAATGTTCCTGGTTCAATACAAGATAAGCCCTTTTGACCGTATCTGTGACATGCTGTCAAATACCACAGAAAATATTTTGACTCATTGTAAGTACAGTAAGGCACTTACCACCAGGTCAACATTCCAAAGGGTTTCAAGCACTAAAATAAAGTGGTAAAATGATTATTATTTGAAATTGTTGTTTAAATCACATTTTATCGTGGGACTACTTTTCTAAGTGGATGGACTTGTGGTTTAGCATTACTGATGTAATTCCTGTTGATTTACAGTCCATGTAAGTTAATAAGTTTAAACGCATGACGCAAGTTACAAGATTGGATAAGACTTCGCACTGATTGCATTTAAAAAATGCAAAATGTCCAACATTTGGCCCAAATATCAGGGCCAGATGGAAATGATCAGGGCACATCGTAAAAATAAAAATAAATAAACTTTAGCAGCAGGGTTTGTAAAGCTGCAATGCTTCAGGAAATATGCAGAGTTGCAGGTGCTACCCACATCCAGAAACAATACAAGGTTTGGTAGACTTCCAATGGAGCTAAAACCCAGGACACACCAAACCAACGTCAAAAAACTAGCAACATCAAAAAAATGGCCTAAATCTAGTTGCACTTTAACCAGAGCCTTCCTCAGCTGATGCAGGGCCTGATGCAAGGTATGGAGCATGGCCCTCTCAGTCTGTTTGGGGGGGGGGTCACGGTGCGGCCCTGTACCAGTTGCACCCCCCCAAGGATGGCCCTGACATTAACACACCGCAAAGACTAAAGCAGGACTTTCTGCACCTACGTGAGAGGAAATAACTGAAGTAGTATATGTTTGTCATTCAAAAAGGGAAACAAAACAAGGACTCTGTGGAATACAGCACATGCTTAACATTTTGAATATGAATCACGATGATCAGTTGGTCTTCACTTTCTTTATCCCAGATAGCCATGTTATCGAAAATGTTAGCATAAAAAAAAAAGTTTAAAATGAAACATTCCTTTGAAGTTAGTTTTTTTTTTTTTGAACATTCTGAGATTTTGAACATTCTGAGAACATTCAGAAATAATGTTTTCATAATGAAAACATTAGCAAAACATTTTTAGAACATGTTTTTTTACTTCATTGTTTGCTTGTTTTCAGCATGTTCGTTTTTCTTCTCATGCAGCGGCTCACTTTAGTGAACAACCAATCAGAGTGATCGCTTTCACCGACTGCACAACAGCAATTCAGCATTCTCATCTGACAGCCACTCAATGATGGCTCACAAATGCAAAGAACTTAGAACAAGCCATTTCTGAAACTTTTTTTTTTTTTTTAGATCTTTGGATGTTTTTAGACAAGGTGCTAAAAGGGTTCATTATTCAGGCTTTGCATTCATCCACTGCAGTTGTCTAACATGAGTTGTGTAATATGTAAATAAGGGGACTTCATTTACACTACAGAAGACAGAAAACAACACAGACAATGTGTGCTGACTGTTTTAAAGGTGCTTGTCCATTCCATAATCAAGACTTACCACCATACTTCTTTATTCATTTCTAAACACATTACATGCATATGTGCAATAATTTCAATATAAACAAGATAACTTTCAAGTACTTGCCTAGATTCATCTATGAAAACACATTATATCTACTTCAATTAATCACACTATTATTCCACAGTTGCAGCACATTGTTATCCTTCATTATTTCATTCTCAGCATTCCAGAGAGTCCTTCACTTAGGTTTTGGGATATGCTTCATTATGTATGAAAGCTACTGTGTCTAAAGGGGCTAATAAATTTCCCAGTTCACTATTTAATTACAGTGTTGGATCTTCATCCAGGCTTTTGTGAGATGGTAATAACTGTTGATGAGTTTTATGGACCGTATTGCAATAGAGAGAGGGTATACAAGCCACAAGCTTGATGGATTAGGCTGAAGGTTGAACAATGAAGGCGGGAAGTGGTGTGAGAAGAGATAGAAGCCTCTATGGAATGATGATGGTTTGCTGTTCATTGATTGCTGTCATTGCACATAGCTCTGAACATGACAGCAGGTCATTTGAATGAAATTGAACCTGTTTACGACTCTTTAGAGTTTAGTTCATTGTTGTTGACAGTTTTTCACCTTCTGAAGCCGAGGGACTGACAAAACAACTTCTCTCAGTTCAGCCACATGGGACTTACAAAGTTATGTGAACATGTCCTGCCTTGATCTGTGATAAATTCCCTTTTCAGCATCATAGAAGCTGTTTTAATGTAATGTGGATGATATCACAGAGGGCAGATTTGTCATCTAAACATATTTCTGCATTTACTTATCGCTGTCAGGCAGAATCCTTTTAATACCATCTGAGCTGTTATTCAAAGTGATTTAGTTCACACATGATTTCCATTTGGAAATCAGATAAGCACCCTATCATAACAATATTGTATGTTTTGAGCTGGTCATGGGTTTGGTAATGACTTGAGGGATGCCAGACACTTCTGCAGTCATAGAAAGAATTCAATTTATGGTGGATGGTCACTGTGGAGATGCAGATAGAGACACGTCCAAGAACACATCCTTATCTTAATAGGATTAAACATTAATTTCCCATTATTCCCTCAAAGACTGAATTGGCAAATCAAACTCCTATTAATTTTAACCAAAGCTCTCAATACTGTAATCCAGGCCTTGGCGTAATGCATTTTATTTATGTCTTAGCTGAAGACGAGAAGGTTGGAGAGATGATTTCCTCATAGAACAACATTACTGACTGACTGATAAAATGGATGTTAAATAAAATATTTTTTTTTATATATATATAAGAGGCTTAAGTAAAAAAAAATAAAAAAAATCTGATTTTATGTATTGCAAAATGTAACTTATTCCTTTGATGCAAAGCTGAATTTTTATCATTATCCAGTCTTCAGTGTCACATGAGCCTTCAGAAATCATTCAAATGATGAGTACTGAAGAAACATTTTTTTTACTATCACAGATGAAAACAGTTGTGCTTAGGGCTGCACAATTACAGTATAACAAAAATCATAATTAAACTGTAATTGCGATTATTTATTACAATTATCACAATTTACATTGAATGTTTTTACCAGTTTGAAGCAACTGCATGCCATATTTTTATATGAAAATGAACAAGCTGAAAACACTCTAACTGAAAAACTTTTATTGCTTTCTATAGTATTAAGACTCAAATGTCAACCATACGTTCGATTGGTTTCTTCTTTAAATAAATAAAGTAAAAATATGCATGGTATTATAATGTTATACTAAAACTAAGAGTAAAACAATGGAAAAACACTTAAGATAAGCTGAAGAAAGAAAGATAAACATCTTAAGCACGCAGAATAACATAAGTGGACTTTGAATGATTAATTGCTGCTTTGAACAATTCTGTAATTGTGGCATCCATAATTGTAATCGCAATTAAAAAAATCTATTAATTGTGCAGTCCTAATTGTGCTGCTTAATATTTTTGTCGAAACATTTTTTTTTTTTTCTGGATACATTGATGGATAGAAGTTTCCAAAAAGGAGCATGTTTTTGGAATAGAAATCGTTTGTAACATTACATGTCTTTACTGTCATATGCTCATACCATTAGCATGAAACTCAAATAATACTGTATAAATGTGTTATGAGAATTTATATACTCCAGAAATATTAGATATATGTAATCCCAACATTCCTCAGCAAAGAAAAACTAACACAGAGATACAGAACAAGATGATTTTCACAGACCCACTATGATTGGAGCAGGAGAGAAAATCAAGTTCTCAGGATGTCTTAAAAACAGGAGTTCAATCTGTCTTTGTCATATATCATCAAACAGAGTCATTAGGGTGACTGTGCTGCAATGAATCTGCTCAGAGCAGCTGTCCGATTCATATCTCCTTTAACAGTAACAGTACATTTACTGCTGAGTTCACAGAGGTGCACGTACAGTAAATTACTGAGCTTCCAAAGAGGAGGTGAACAGTTTTGGAGTGTAACTCTATGAGGGTGTACCCTCTCCTGAGTTCAGCTAATGCTCAGACCAGTAAATCTGTCAGCTGATGGTTTTCCAAGACGGCAACAATGGGGCCGTCGGAAAAGGGAGGGTGGGACTCAGAGGTTCAAAGTTTGGGTCTGCAGGGATGAGGGCCTCCGAGATGCTACACAAATGATGTGATAGATCTGGCCGCAAGGTTGTAAATAGCCAGCAGACTAAGTACTAGGACACTGGGAGGTGTACTTTGTACGTCAACATCCTCTCTGAAACATGACCCATCGCCATGTTTTACAACTTTCTCTCTTCACAGTCCATTTTATAGCTGTGCATGTACATTTTAAAAGTATTTGTAAGAGACAAGTCAAGGATCTTGAAGACATTAATGCTTCACCTTGTGTTAAAAAAAAGCTAAAAATCATGGTTTCTCCTTGTCCGAATTAGTGTCAATTCTGTTGGTTGAGTAACAGTATGTAACAGAATAAGCCAGAACAGAACAGGAAAACAGGATTTTCAGCTATTTAAGACACTTTACAGAAAATATTATCAAAGACTATAGAATACCCAAGACGTGTCTGTGTATAGTTTTGAATGGGGGAAAAGGAAACACTCAATATGCTCTATCGAACGAAGCCCGCCTTCTGAGTAAAAGAGCCAATCGCTAATCGCTAAAGTCATCGTGTCACTGCAGCTGCCGTTAGACACGTCCCGGTTGCTATAGAAACAGTCAGCATTCTGAGACACTTTTTAACGCTATTTGAGCAAAAGAAACAACATTTATGAGACTGTTGTCAGATGTCATTGGTGATTTCAAATATGAAATTTAATCTTAAGCTTGGGGAACAGTTTTGGAGAATCTGATGTTTCCTCATTCAAAGAGATTGGAGCTGCACTTGCATGCCCGAGAGGCGTTTCAAAGATGGCTGACGAGAGACATGACTTGCCTTAAAGGGACTTTGATGTAATATTGTTATTGCTTGTAACATCTTGTGATCCATGACAATGAGTCTTTGATCAGTCTTTTCAATACAATGGCATTCAATCATTTTCAAGCTCTGAACACGACAGCAGATCTGTAAAGCACACTCAAGTACCTGCTCAAAGACCACATTTTCAAATTACATTTGTGTGAGCCAGGATATTTTAATTTACAAATACAATTACTCAGTCCTGGAATCCTTTCTTGCATCCTAAGAGGGAGGAGCTGGGAAGCAAGGAAAGAAAACAAGAATGCACAAATAATAAGAAACTGAGAAGCTCCCAGACAGATAAACAAGCAAAAGTTTTTCTCACCCAAAGCTATCGCATTGTTTCAGAAGGCTTGGAATACAGCACATGAGTCTAATTTTATGATGATTTGTCATTCCTTTTAAGGCTTGAAAATATGGGTTTTATTGAATGCCATTACATGGAAAGAAACAATCGAAACATTCTTCCAAAGTTCACCTTTTTTGTTCCATGATGAGAATTCTGTTAGATGAGCGTGAATCTGGCAACTTCTAAACGTCGAGGCAGTTCGCAAATGAAGCCAGGGGACGGGGGGGTCATGACCCCCGCAGTTTTAAAAAGACAGCAATCAACCCCCACACTTTTGATAAGAGAAAATGATGGCGTTTGTAACAATAAAAACTTCATATTCACGGGAAGAAGGAGGCGGGAACTGGCGAACCCTCAAATAAAACGTTAATTACAAAATAAACATAAAACAGAATCACACTTCAAAAACCACACCACAAAATAAAACCCAGGCCTTGTCCTCTCTCGTCCTTCACTGTCGTCGCTCCTCTTTTGTATCCTTCCGATCTCCTCCGTGGGACTCAAGACCGGTGAGTGGACTAGGTGTAGCTCATTTCCCAATCACTCCACCGGCCTCGCTCCGTTCCCACGGCTCTCGGCCCCGCACCACTCGTCACAGCGTTATTTTACTGACAAATATAGAGCGTATTTGTAGCATAAAAGTACATTAATATGATGCGCCAATGCAAATCTCTCCATTCGCACGCAGTTTTCCTTTGTTCTTGCACTAAAACTTTTATTAACGTCTACACCTACCCCAAACCTAAACCTACACCTTACAAATAATGCTAGCCTTAACCCTGTTATACAACCTATACGGTTAAGGCTGGAAGGGATACAGCAAAAACTACTAGGCATGCGCACATCAACATAGTGTAATTTTTCTCACAATGTACAACAATAATTATTTTTTCATTATTGTAAGGGGTAGGTTTAGGTTTGGGATAGGTGTAGACGTTAGAACACAATCTAATAGGGAGAAAATTCAACTTTCTGCATGCGTTAGAGTCAGCTGAGGTCCACGTGATGTAAAAATCGTCATCGGAGGGTGTAGGCCTACGCGAGGCTCAGAGCGGACATCCATGTGCCTCCCATTTTTTGTGACCACGTGGACAAGTTATATGAGTGATGAGTAATGGGCTGATATGTGCTGCTCTCGCCATTGCAATCGTGAATCTCTCTTCTCAGTCAAAGTGCATTTGTGCACGCTCAAACTGCATCCTGTGCACTCGCAAATCTATCTATGCTCTTGCTATAGAAATTAATTATTTTCGCACCTGGACTAAATGTTGTCAAGAGTTATCAACCAATCAGACTTCCACGACTGACTGATGAAAATGCTACGTGAAATCTAATTGGCCACAGGGAACTGCTCCTGGAATTCTTTTGACAATCGAAAGATGGATCTTTAATTTCGTTACAATTAAATAATATTTAGTCATAGTAATCATATGTATATTAGAAATGGTTGGGATTGGGGTGCTTGGATGATTTAAATAACCTAGTCTGTCGAATTGGTTGGTCAAACCCCTCTGAGCGATTTATCTAAAAACAATATATTCGTTTTGGTGGTATGTTTGGTCTCTACATTTTAATTATTTAGGGGATAGTGCATCTGACCCTGATCTAAATATTTCTGTTATATGTTAGACTATGTTAGGCTTTTGCTTACAGTTTGGTCCCAGTTTCAGTGCAGTTTTTGCTACTATAGGAGCTCTGAGGTACTCATACACAACTACATCACAATAGGCGTAAGAAAGGTATTAATGCACCACACACTATATTAAGAACTGATGGAGATGACCCTTCAATCTGGTACGCACATTTACCAAATGTGATACCTTGTGTGTTCTGCAATAATGGCCAGCTTTCAGTACACTATCCTCTGCTAACATAATTGCCAAATCACTATTTCGCTGTAGGCGCACCTGAATATAACTTGAACAAAAAAGATCTACACTAAACGCAAAATTCTTACACCTGTTTTCACACCTTTCCTTGTTAAGTACCAGCATTACTGCTGTAATACCCACTCTCTAATATAACACAAGCCTGGGTGTGAATGTGAAGGGACAATATTAATTGAACAGTGTTTTATGGTTGCAGATCCACTGGAAAACAGAGGCAGGTGAAAACAGCCCAGCTGAGCAGTGAAGATCACAGACCTCCAGGACTGGCACGTCTGTATGGTGAAAATAGCTTTTCTTCTCATCAGAGGCTTCATTCAAGGTCGGTCAAGCGAGAAGGAGCTTAGAGGGGCCTGTGTTATGCCTTTCTTTTTTCTATTTTAACTCGCTCTTTTCAAAGCACAAAGAATATGGCTCCTATTTTTCATTACAGTATCTCTACTCGGAAAGGCATACATTATTAAAATGTATCGCAGAGTTAAAATGATTAATTAAATGTGTTATGCTTTGTTTTGCTTAATACCAAGTGTTTAATGTTAGGTATTACAGATATAAAGTGGGATTGATAAAAACAGAGGGGGCATATCATAAATTCATTTCTACATAATAGATTTTGAATGAATCACTGTCTGTGTATAATTCCTGGAATTTATATCTATTTAATGTGAAATATAACAGATAATGCAGTTGAAGGTATTCGAAAGCCTGTTTTCCTATAGTTCTGACATTTTCCAAGGATTACTTTAATGTCCAAACTTTCACTCTGTGGTTTTACACTACTGTGTTGTGATTACACTATTACTCAACTCATATGCAAAGACACTCGATCAGGCTAAAAGAGGAACCTCATGAACCTGCGTGAGAAAATCTGTTCCACTATCCACACACAACAACTCCTCCTTTCTAGTTTAACACATATTATAGGAAGATGAATAACGTTGACATTGTCACAGCCTGTTCACACAACAAACCTGTGATACTCTGAGGCGTCTCCCCTTCATCAGCTGCTCTCTGAGGAGGTTATGTGACTATAAGCTCTACTAGAAGGCATACTGAATATTAATTAGCTGAACGGCAGATGGTTCTCAATAGGGAGCAGGGTCTGCCCAGTGTCTGTCAGACCTCCAGGACCCATAAATGCATGTAAAACAAACAGCTTAATTTCATGTGAAAGGCTACTGAGTAGGGTTATACTCCTCGGTAGGGCACAAGGACAGCGCTACGGGCCTGTCTGAACATCATTGATTGCTAATGTGTCCTGCCTGGACCTGTCTGCTCGTTAGCAGCATGGGCTGCGATGAAATGTGAAGCTAATAAAGGCTATGTTTAGAAGAGCATACTGCCATGCTATTCACACTATTACTGCAGTATGTACAGTAGTATGTATATCAGTTTCAAATATTAGTCAAACTTCAATGCATACGGATCAGGTGTTTGTTTAGATGTGTCTTAGAGAGAAGTGTCTTTGAATTCACACAAACTTTTACTTGCAACATGTTTGAGCTTGTGTTCTCAGTATTCACATAAGAATGGAAATAAACACATTTTGTGTATAGATTATTATGAAAAGAAAGAAACAGATGGAGCACCCGAGACAAAATAAAGCATTTTTTCTCATCATCCATCTGAGAAACAACACCTACAGCCTATTTACACCTCTGCAGGATGCCTGTCTTTCTCTGAGTGTGTGTGTGTGTGTGTGTGTGTGTGTGTGTGTGTGTGTGTGTGTGTGTGTGTGTGTGTGTGTGTGTGTGTGTGTGTGTGTGTGTGTGTGTGTGTGTGTGTGTGTGTGTGTGTGTGTGTGTGTGTTTTGGAGAAGATAGGTGATTTTTTGTGTTTTTCTCTGGTTCACTGGTCACATATCTACTAAATCCAGAAGGAACGACCACATAAATTTCACATATGAAACGTAAATAAAATAAAAATGTATCTGGACACTGTGGTCACTCTGCTAGCTAGGACACCTCTGTGAATTTGAGGGAATTTACAAAAAATTTACACACAAAAAAAATACAAATTATGCTTACACAAACCCATACACCTAAAAAAAAAAAAAAAAATACATGAATTAATAAATGAAATATTTGTAAAATTGGATGTATATTTAGCTATATACCAAAATATATTTCAAAATGGGTCACAGTTTATTTTAAGGTCCAGTTCTCACTATATTAACAAAAGCAAAATATGTATATATATATATATATATATGTATATATAATAACGAATTATATACAAACGAGTCAGAGAATGTTTTAAAAATTAACTAAATATTGCTATGAAATAATTCAGAAATTATACAAATGATTCTTTCTCTTTTGTTTGTCATAAAACATGCCCATACAGCATTATTTGAGGCAGTGGTAAAAGTGTACGGACAGAGAAGGCCGTAGTTTACTTTCACCTTGAGTGAGCAGACACTGCCAGCATCCAGATGGCCTCAGACAGAGTGTGAAGAAGAAAAAGACTGAGATGAGAGCAAGAGAGAGAGAGAGAAAGAAAAAAAAAGATTTTGACATTCCATTCACCTTTCAGCCATCCATGTACAGCTCATCACTCACAGGCCCATGTTGATGTTATTTTGAATGAATTATTCTATAAAACAGATAGTCCGCCAGTTCACATGATCCTTCATGTAAATGGCATGCTGATAGGGTGAGTGTGTCTTCTTCTACAAACATCCCAGACTGGGGACACAGTGTCCTTTGACAGATAACGGAAACCAAAAAAGGCTTCTACGTCCCAGCGCTCTGATTTGTTTAACCAAGATAAAGTAAAAACCTACAGGACCATTTAACAACATCCCATAACCATCAAAGTCACTGCATTATAGAGTGATATTACACAAATAGCATGAAATCTGATGAGGTTAAATGGTTCATTCACCTCACAGTGCGTGGGACAAGAAAAGAAAGGCTCTCAGCTGATTGTTTGATGACCTCCATCGGGTGTCTTAAGCTTGTGTCAGCTGCCTGGAGTGAACAGACGGTTTTCAAAATAAGCAAATTCCTTCAAAGTTCGGTATTATGGTGTAGATCCACCCCTTCCCCAAATCACCACCGTCTTGTGTGTCCCTCAATGCACATCTGTTATGTCTCGAGGCAAACAAATAGACAAATATGTTAATTATATTCCTCAAGGGAGGAAGTTGTTTTTGGGAAAGCATGAGTATAAAATATCATAATGGCTAAAATGAACTCTCAAATCATGAAGTCCTCTCAGTAGCAGTTCATAATGCAATGACCTAAATCCCAAAGCAGCCATCACTTATGTGTTTTTTGTCTTACTCCAGAGATTTGTACGTAGGGGAAAGTATAACAGAGTGAGTTCTACTGTAAAACCACCAGTTTAAACAATTACATGTAGAAAAAAAAATAGCTAAAGGGATGAATATGAAGCATATTAGATGTTGTAAAACTAATAATAATAAAAATCAGTAAAATAACTATTGTATTTTTTTAATTGCTGTTAAAAAAACTAACATCTCAAAAGCAAAGCAGAATGTGAATCTCCACTTATTAGTGGTGTTATATTCTAAATTAAATCAGTGATAGGTCGAGTGAATCATTCAGTGACTTATAAAAGATAGAGATCAGTCACCACCATAATGATGCAACTGTCTTAGGGTTATATACTGTATATAACCTGGTTCCCTGAGATGGAAACAAGACGCTGCATCAGCATCATGACCCAGCGTCAAAGTTCCCTCGAAAGGGAACTGCAGAACAAGTCATCGAAAAATCCTCATATGAAAAATTCAAAGCCTGTCTGGAAACATGCAAACAGAGTGATACAAATTGTAGCAAGTTCCAGTGCTTTTTGAAAGAAAGAAAGAATTCATAGCAGATAAATGTGTGACATTATATCACAGTTACAGATGTTGCAATAAACACTATCTGATCTCCCTGCAGCTGCTGAATAAATGGATGTCACACATATCAGTCGCATTTACCAACTGCATCTTTGTCTCCCTTGGTCTAGTGGGGTGGTCTACAAGCAGGACAGTTAAAAAAAGAAAAATAGTGAGGGAGGACTGGTCTCCATCAAAGCAAAACATGTTCCAATATCCCAGACACCCTTACAAAAAAACTCTTACATATCTTAGACAGGCACAGTTCAAACACACATCTGTATGTTTAAATCTCTGTGCCAGAAAAACACTGGCTACATTTGTAGAAATAATCGGAGCGCCATCATGCAGCATACTGAAACACTTTTCACACAGATAGTAAAATGCAAGGAGGGGAGGTCCCCTCTGCTCCTGGTGGGGTGATGATGGGGGGTGTTGAAAGATTGATGTCAGTGCTGGTAATGAATCAGCCATTATCTGTGAAACCGAGGTGTCCTTGAACTCCAAGGTTTGCCATACGTTGTAAAGGACAGAGGGTCTGTGGAAAGGTGAGCACCTTAATCTGTGCTGTTTCCTTGTCTCAAAACAGGTCAGTGAGACCTTGGTGGATTTGAGACAAAGAAACCCTTTGGGACCAGTTTCAGGACCAGTTCAGTGTAGTGAATGTTCTTCTTGCATCAATAACCATTGTTTACTGTAACTATTTTATTCACATAAACTATTAATTAAAATTATTTATATGCAGTATACCATGGATGTGACACAAAAAAATATATAGGTTAAAAACTATTTTGATAAAATAATAAATATATTTTTAAATGTACAAAATTGTAACTATATCATTTCCATAACGTACTCTTTTTAAAAGTGCACTTCTTTTTCACAAGGGTCGGCATCCTGCATGCAATTCAAACAAACAGAAGAGAGGAGTCATGCATCGCTGCTTGGACTGTATTCAGGATCTGTCTGTTTGAAATGAGTGAAACAATGATCTACTAAGACTTTAAGTTCTATACTCTTTCTTTTCTGTGCATATCAAGTGTAATTCAGTTAGCTTTGTTTTCTTTTGTAGCATAATGAATAATAGCAGCTTTAACATGTTAATGGATTAGTTCCAGCAAACAGTGTTTAAGAAATTCAGAGGCTACACTGGCATGGAGAAATAATAGATTGACTGAATTCATTTTGTTTTTCTCACATCAAACTCGTGGGAATTCACTTAGAATGAACTGCACTCGCTGATAGTGTTGTCATTCACTTGTATGCATTGTCTCTGTGGTTTTAGCACCCGGTTCAATAGAGGAATTATGCACATCAGGAAATGATGCAAACATGCCTACACTGGCAATTTACTTTTTATGGGAAATTCAATCAATAAATGTAATTAGAATAATACACTGTAGGCTGTTACAAATCAAATTAAATCAGTATCAACAAACTCCATCTTTGAGTCATTGATGCATTAATTCAGCTGATTCATGAAGAAAACAACAAAGCAAGTCACTGACTTAATGAATGGTTCATTGAATCATTCATCTGCCAAATTTGTTCAAAACACAGATTCATGCAGGAACAACAGGAACAACTTCTCTGTCACTCTGTCAGTTCTGCTGTGGCTTCTTTTAGAATTATTTTCGCTGATGAAATAGAGCAAAAAAAAAGGGTCCCACTTTATATTAAGTGTATATTATTGTGTTCACAATAAGTGCATTGTACCAAATAATTCATTTAAATGTAAGGCCACATAATATGTAAAGACATTACACAACACTGTGTATGAAATAAGTCACTTAATTTTAGCTTCCTGTTTTTCAAACTGTTTTATAAAATCAGTATGACATTTACAAGTGTGCTGATATGCAAAAAAAAAAAAAAAGCCTTATTTTGATTGTGTGATATTGCAAACTGTACCATATGTTATGAATAACAAGAAGGTTTTTTTTCACCCATATATTGAATTTTGGGGGCAATATTTATAAATTTTGTTGCCATTTTTGAGTGCTAAATAGTTTTTTTAATTAAGAGTTTTCCCTTAATAAAGCCCTAATTTGCTGTTTATTAATATTCCATAAGGTAGTTTAGGTATAGGATGTGGTAGGATTAAGGGATCCAAAATATGGTAATGTGGAATAAGGCATTAATATGGGCTCTATAAGTACTAATAAACAGCCATTATGCTGGTAATATGCATGCTAATAAGCATCTAGTTACAGTGAGAATTGGACCTTAAAATAAAGTGTTACCAGCTCTTCGGTGTGTCACATACAAACTTTCAAGAAGAAATACGTCAAGAGAAGAGAGACAGCTGTCTAGTTAAGCTAGACTGTGGATGGTTTTAAATAAAACACTGAGTTTAACATTAAACTACTCCAAAGAAGCACAAATGCATAATGTGCTGTCAGTGCAGTTGCTGTGATTGAACAGTATTGTTTTGAAAAGGAAGCTACAAACTTACAGACTGCCACTGTGACAGCTGCCAGCAGTGGGACACATCATGAGACGTGTTGGGTTAGATTATGCAGCCCCAGTGACTATCCATGTCTCTTATGTTATGACTGGCATGCACTGTGAGCTCTTACTGGATGCAGGAAAAACAAGACGAGGAATTCACAGTATTTTTAAGTTTCTTGCTTTGTTTTCTGGGCATTTGTTTGTTCTCTCTTTCTCTGACTCTTTATTTATTTTTTTTTTTTTAATTGAGTGTGCACCCTTTAATAAAAATTAACTGTATGATAATGTCTAACTTGGAACATGCATAGCCTTTATTCCTTCTGCAAATCAAATTACATTTGTAAAGACTTTGCCAAAGCATCAGTCACAATCATGTATGCCACAGAGGTACAGGACATAAAACTGACAAGCAAACTAATTATCTCCAAAATCACTACATCTTAATGTCCATGCTCATAAGACAGCTATGCTCATTAGTCAGGGAAGGAGGCCATTCAATTTGTTGTGAACACAGGCAGCTGTGTGGTGTTATAATCACGCTTGGCATAGAGATGTCCCTCTCTCAGCTGCATGAAACAATACAGGAGGTGTAGAGCACTGTTGTGAGAGAAATACCACAGTGTTGGGGTAATTTACTGGAATATGGTCATTCTTACTTGATTACAACACCTTGCCAATGGCTTTATCTTTGTTTTTGCTTTAGGAAATTTTTATTCTGACCAGAATGCAATAAAACTGTTAAAATGTGTATCTGGTTGATACATTTAGAGTTGGACACGTGGCTCTCTGGTCCTTGGCTATGCAGCTCTGCTCTACACCCGTGAAAACATGAGGAATAGAGGCTCAGTGTTTCTTTCTCCCATTTCCTTTTCTCTTCTGTCCTTTTCTCTCACCCCTGTTTCAACATAATCCTGACGTTCATGTTCGTCTATTTTTTGACATCACACTGGATCCAGATTGAGGGCTAATCTTCGATCCGATGTGAGCAGAGCTTTAATCGGGGGGCCAGTAATGAAAGTCACACAGGCTTACCTTTCTTAAGATCGTACAAGACAAGTCACTGCTATTCCCCTCCAGAGAGTTCAGGCTTTGTACAAGTCCCTTTGTACTTTAAATATGAGATATCTGAACTGGAAATCCCACATGAATGTCTCACTGCTGTTTGTGGGAATCACACAATGTGATAAAGGACAAAGCTTATTCACTACATTGATAATAAAACTTGCTGTAGTTCCTTCTCTTTTATTACACAGACAGAGATTAACGTTATGAACAGATATTTTTCTGTAACACTTTAGTTTGGGGACCAATTCTCAATATTAACTAACTATTAACTATGACCTTTGCCTCAATAAACTCCCAATTGGCTACTTATTAAAAGTTAGCAAGGTAGTTGTAAAAATTTATATTGGGTAGGATTAAGGGATCAAAAATATACAGAATAAGGCATTAATATGTGCTTTATATGTACTAATGAACAGAAAATATGCATGATAATTAGCAAATAGTTAATAGTGAGAATTGGTCTGTAAACTAAAGTGTTACCACATTTTCTTCTTTAAAAGAGATTTATTTTCTTACAATTTACAGGTCAAATATAACATTTATTTCTTAGTTTTTCTGTTTGTTTGTTTTTTTCTTGATTAAGATATTACAAACAGAATCCCAGCCAGTATAGCGAATACACTGAAACTCTCTTTCTTGACTAAATCTCTTTAATATCTCAGTTTTCTCAATAGCAATGAGAATCAGTGGCAAGCGAGTGGAAACTATTGTTAAAGACCACAGTGATTTGTAAAGATTTATAGGGATTTTATTTATTTAAACTTTAAGCTGTCCTTAAAATTAAAATTAGCCACCCTGGCTAAATCTGGCACAGTTGATTTTATGAATTATTAAAGTGTATTGTCCCTGATTGAATAAAATAAAATTAAATTAAATAAAGTAAAATAAAATAGCTGTTTTCGTTGTAATATATTTTAAAATGTAATTTATTCCTGAGATGGCAATTACTCCATTATTCAGTGTCACAGGATCCTTCTTCAGAAATCCTTCTAATAACTTCATTTATTATCAATTTTGAAAATATTTGTGCTTCTTAATATTTTTTTGAAAATATGATAAATAGTATTATTTGATGAAGAGAACGTTCAAAACAATAGCATTTATTTAGAATAGAACTATTTTGTAACTTTTCAAAAAATATTGTTACTTTTAATGCTGAATTTAAAAAAAAATGTCCCCAATTTTTTGAACAGTCATGTATATTCTATATATTTATCTCAATCATGTCAATTATATTTCTCTCTAGGACTTAGGTGAAATATCCTAAAATGTAGTTAAACTAAAATCTCCATAAAGTCTCCTGAGCTCATAAATCAGTTTTCTTTGAAAAGGTTTTTTTGTGTGGCTCATTTTGTCCACTGTGCTCTTAGAGGGTGAGGCGGTTGTGGTCAGGTGTCTGCTCTCAGACAGGCAGCAGGCTCCATTATATACACTCAGCAGTGATGACCTAGTTAACAGACTACAGCCACAGATCTCAAACAACAAGATCTGACTTTCCTCAGGCTGCATATGCAAGTTGATCTTACTGTTCATGCAATATTATTGTTTATTACAGTCACAGATGCCCAACATTTGCAAATATTTATAAAAATCAGTTGTTTTTTTCGTTGACTAATGTGATTCTAGTTTCAGTCTTTGGAAATGGAAATGATTAAATCGCTCTGAACACACAACCAAATTATGCTGTTTTGACAGGTGTTCTGTACTTAACCTTTTTTTTTTTTTGGTGAAAACAGAAGGTGAGCATATTCTTAAAGATAAAAGCAAGCATGAGAATGGATATCTGTTCAAAGCATGAATTCAGGTGGATGTACACAATAAGTTGTTATGTTAGAGGCGGTAATGTATTTCCTGTAACAAAAGTATCCAGGTGTATATTTTACCCACTGGATTCAAATAATTCAGGTCTGCTAATGTAGCCTCACTCAAAGTGGTAATCTTAAATTATCTCCATAAAGAAAATGAGAGGCTATTTGACCAAATCCGAATGGTCAGTGACCACCAAATGCATTCCCTAAGTCTTATTAATTTCCTCATCAAAATCCAGTCTAGACGTATGACCCCTGCTGAATTCTATTTCAGAAATGCAAAATGGCACTATTACTGTGAGAGAAAACCTAGAGTTAAAGGTTCTTGAGCAGGCAAAAAATGAAATAAAATCAAACAGATGAGGGGAGAAATTATTCAATTCTTCTTTTCAAAGGAGCGAGCCAGTCAACTATTTACCTTTGCTGGTGGAGGAGAGCTCTCTGTGAGGCTGTAATGAAATGATATGGTGTGAGCTCAAGTCTCAAGGCTACTTCATTGAAAAAAAAAAATGTGTATCATTCTTATTCTTTCTTTTTACTTATAATTTCACATGCAGACCTTTCAACAGAAAGTATGGCCCGATGCAAGAGCTCAGAATTGAAAAAAAAAAAAAAACCAGCATAAATGAGATACGATCTCAAGGTAGTAATTATCATCGTATTTCAACACCCATTTTTCCTTCACACAAAGGGAGAAACTTTAAAGTAGCTGTCATGACATTAAGAATCAAATTACAAATCTCCTAAGATTTTGTCTATGTATGTTTGTCTATGTCTATGTTATACAAGTATATAAAAAAAATGTTTCTTATTGTTTCTTGTGTGTGTGTGTGTGTGTGTGTGTGTGTGTGTGTGTGTGTGTTGTTTTGCTTTCTTGTTTGTTTGTGCTTTTTTATTTTAGTGTTTTGACTATGAATGCAATGAAAATATTTTAAAATGACTGATTTTTTGTTCTGTTTTATAATGTTTGCTTGTTTGTTTGTATTTTAGTCTTTTTTTAGTCTTTTATCTATGAATGCAAAGAAAACAAGCAGTTTAAAAATACTTTTTTTTCTTTTGTCTGTTCTGTTCTGTTTTTGTTTTTTTTTTTTGTTTGTTTTTTTTACTTTTACTCTCCTTTTATTATTTTGTCTACAGATGCAATGTAAATATTCTACACTTAAAAAATAATTTGTGTCTGGGTTTTTTTTTTTTTTTTTTTTAGTCTTTTGTCTGTGGATGCAATGAAAATATTCTATACATATAAAGCTATAAAGTTTTTTTTAAGTTGTTACATATTTGTTTTGCTTGCTTGCTTGTGGTTTTTGGTCTCTATTTGTGTCTTTTCTTAGTTACTTTTGTCTATAAATGTAATAAAATGTTTTATACATTTACAGCAGGTTTTGTTTTGATTTTTCTTTTATTATTTTTTTTTGGGGGGGGGGGGGTTGGGGGGGGGGTTGGGTGCGGTTGCTTGTTTGTTTGTTTGTGGCTTTATACCCCTCTTAGTGTACGCCTGGTGTAAGATGAATGAAGCTCAGTGACTGCGCTCACTCTCAATCTGCTTTATATTTTTGACATGATTGTTCTAAATGACAAAACACGTCTTTGGTTACAATCATGCTATTAGATCACCCTCTGTTGGCCAAGTGCAGTACAACTTTGTTTCCGGAGTGTCTCCTGGCAGAGCTCTAAAAGAAAAGAAAAGAAAAGAAAAGAAAAGAAAAGAAAAGAAAAGAAAAGAAAAGAAAAAAAAAAAGAAACAAACAAAAAAAAAAAAATAAGAAAAAAAAGAAAAAAGAAAAGATGAAGAAAAAAAGGAAAAGAGAAAAGAAAAAAAAAGTAAAAGGGAGGAAAAGGGGAAAAAGAAAAGTGGGGGGGGGGGGGAATAAAAAAAAGAAATAAAAAAAAAAAGAAAAGAAAAAAAAAAGAAAAGAAAAAGAAAAAAAAAAAAAAAGAAAAGAAAAAAAAAAAAAAAAAAAAGAAAAGAAAAGAAAAGAAAAGAAAAGAAGAAAAGAAAGAATAATCATATTAACATTTTCAAGCAAAGGGAGTCTCATCACAGATCTTCACTGAAGGGTGCTTTGAACACTTAGTTTTATCAAAGTTATATTTGAATAGTCTTATCACCTCAACCACATTTTTTTTAATGTAAGTTGTTGTGTAAAACAGTTCATGGTTCTTATTGGATGTGCTGTAAAATGCAGAGACTGCACATTCTGTATTAATGTTTCAATTGCCAGTTTTTAAATATAAATGTATTAACACCACTTTCTAAAAGAAAGGCTTCTTTTCAAAACATATTCCACATTAATGCTGCTAATTTTAGATAAATGTATTTCACATTCTTTATAAAAACTTCTTTTTTATTTTAGTTGCATGTATTTTGTTTTTGTTTCTCTTTTTTTACAGTCTGAATGAAGTTTTACAGTTTGACTAAATGAAGTACAATTCACTTTTAAAAGGTTCAGCTTTGTACCATATTTAACCCTAAGTACTAAAATGGTACATATTTGTTTGATTCTTTTGAAAAGTTTCCACCCCAGTGACAGCTTGTGTACCTTTTTCTGAGAGTATACACTTTCAAGGGGTACTAATAAACACCAAAAAAAAGTGAAATGTAATATTTTTCTCAAAAAACAACACACCATCCCAAACAAAAAAAAAAATAATGAACAAGCACTTTTTTTTTTTTAATCTTTACTATTTCACAAACTTTCTAAAATGACACATACATCCAAAAATTATTAGGGAAGAGCTTTTTCTTTTTTTCTGGTGAGCGTCAGTCTGTCTCCTGGACCTCTCCACCATTTGCAGTGCCATCACTGTCAGCAGCTTTGTCCCTTCCACATCTTTCTCTCCCAGCAACGGGAAAGGCAAAGCACCACATCCTAACCTTGCATCCACTCATGCATGGCCAGCAGTGACATCAGCTAAAGCATCTGTGCTCAGGCCTGCCTCTGGAGGCCCCCAGTTCTGGCCCCTGCATGAGGATACTGGTGCATGTGCACATGTGATACCAGACGACACTGACCTTGCACTGCCACTGGTCTGATACATCCTCCAATCTTCTGACAGTGTGACAAACACACTGACCTTCCCCCAGCTCTGCAAGATTATTATTCCCATACAGAGCAAGGAACTCTAATGTCATAGTTTGGGAATATTGTAAAAACCAAAACATGAAATATGGTATCAATCTATAAATGTGAATATACACTGTATATCTCTATATATCTCCTAATTAACCAATGAAATGTTATGTTATTTGCCAAGTTAGAGATGAAAATATTTTTATTCATGCTGGTTTTCATATATTCCTTGAATACATGTTTAGCTTTATCATAAATGTAAATAATGATAATAATGATTTTTAAAAATAAATCATGTTTTTAGTCTCTTTTAATCTTTTGTTTATGAATGCAATTAAAATATTCTATATTGTACATATAAAGCAGTTTAAAAAAATAGTTTTTTCTGTTCTTATTCTGTAAAATGACACTACAATGATGTCACATTTCTTAGCAGTAAATACATTAGCTAACATGGACTAACAATGAACAATATATTTTAAAGCACTTTTTAATCTTTGCAAATGTTAGTTAAAATAGAATTGGTCATTGTTTGATCAAGTTAGTTCACATGTTAGTACTGACAGATACAATTTTTGATTAAAAAAATATTAGTATTATATTAGTACATAACTAATGTAGACAACGTGTTAAATGAAACTTTATTGTACAGTGTTACCAATATGTGTTTTAGTCAAAATATGTTTTTTATGTTATGTTATGTTATGTTATGTTATGTTATGTTAAGTTGTTATGTTACGTTATGTTACGTTACGTTACGTTATGTTATGTTATGTTATGTTATGTTATGTTATGTTATGTTTATTTTAACTTCCTGACCTTGACACATATTTTTACCACTTTTTTTCTTTTCCCACTTTAAAATTTAATTTATGCCATACTTGGTGCACAATGTCCTCTCTCTAATTCAGAAATGTAAATATGTTCACCATAGAAGATATGTATTCAAGTCACATTTCATTGCATAAATGATTTTATGTACCTAAGAATAATGAATTAAATAATAGTTTGGGCAGAAAATGAGTGTCACGTCACTGACCCAGGTGTGCTGAAGCACAATGCATGTCTAATAAGTATGACTCTAGAATAGGAATTCATACCAAATGTTGAGCCTGGAAGCTTAAATGAGCCATTTGATCTTTTAATCAGAAGAACTGTGGAGGTCTTTAAAGCACTGCAGCAATACTTGCCAATTTAATAGGTTTCATCATGTGAAAGATCTTCCTGACATCTTAAACCTGCTGAAGTAGGTTTGATTCTGCTCTTGGTTTCCATAATCGAAAGCCAGACATTTACCTCATTGTCCTATTGCATGAGAAGAAAATAATTGTTTTCCCTTTTTCCATTTTTCAACCTGAACCCTACCTTTTGCAGTCTGACATTCAGCTTTGGGGCAGATGTATCTGGCTGATCTTGCTGGAGCTCTCATGGCTGCGCTGGACTCATGAGGTGTGAGCTGAACCGTGGAGCAGCTGGCTGGAGGAGAGTTAAGAATGAGGCCCCCAGCCCCTGCAATTAATCTGACATAATAACATCCATCTAATGCTGCTAATCGCAGACTGGACCAGGGCAGCTGCCTTTGTTTTGTTTTGTTTTGTTTTGTTTTGTTTTGTTTTGTTTTGTTTTGTTTTGTTTTGTTTTGTTTTGTTTTGTTTTGTTTTTGTTTTGTTTTGCAATGGAAACACTTTGTGTCCCCAGATTGACAGCTGCATTTTGTTGAATATTTAAAGGCTAAATTCTTTTGTCAGTAGGCCTCTTTTATTATGTTATTATGTACATACATATTTGTAGACTGTGCTTCAAAAGTACATAACCTAATATTTGAATGTTATTAAATGAGTTAAAATATCCCAAAAATACATAGATACCACTTTCAAATTAGGAGAAAATGTTCAAAAACTAACATTCTGCCATCACCTCTCATATTGTTCAAAACTTGTATGACTTTTTAATCCATACAAAATAGAGATGAGAGGATAATGTAATTTATTCCTGTGATGCAAAGATGAATTTTCAGCATCAGTGCCATTTTAAATGATAGTTAACCTATTCAACACCATATAATAAAAGTTGAAGAAGGAAACACAGACAAACCTAATTGGTTCTTGCATTTGAATGTAAGAAAGTGAAAGAGGGAAGACCCCTGTGCACCCTTGATAATTACCTTCTTATAAGACTTCCTGAGCCCCATACTATGACACCACTGATCAAAGACATCAACAGGCTGGAGGTCAAAGCGAGGTGGCAAAAGAAAATGCACTTGCTGATGTTCAATGCAGATCAAAAATCCAGTCAATTTCATTTTGGTTTTAATTCAGACAGCTGCATGTGCTCCCAACATGATTATCATGTAACATCAGGAATGCACAAGCAATCAGTGTACAGTGGCACTTCTGCTGAAGTGTTCTTGAATGCATTATCAGCCACAGGTTTTAATCTACAGCTTTTGGCAGAGATCCCCGTCTGATTGGAAGGGTCTTGCTCCCCGAATGACTCCACTGGAATGATATATGGACTGGAAATGGTAATCCCATATTATGTATGAGCAAGTGAAAGCTTCACTCTGGAATAATGCAGGTAATTTATTGTGCTTTCCTTTTGTTACATGAGTGCACTTTATTTCCACTTCACCAGTGGGAGGTTTTGTGCATGTGTGAAAGAGTGTGGGATAAAATAACGGCCTGGCCATTTTTTTATTTTTTCTTCATTTATGTATATTTTTTGTGTGTGTGTGTGTGTGTGTGTGTGTGTGTGTGTGTGTGTGTGTGTGTGTGTGTGTGTGTAATATTTTCAGCAAGGAGGTGGAGAGCTGAGAGTACTTGGTGACATTGCCTACAGCACTCTAGCAATTACCCATTTTTTTTCCGTCCATGTGTGAGAGTACATCACTTGCAACAAGCTGCACCCACATGCCTTTTCCCAGAACAGCATGGCCACAGCTCACAATTGCTTATTGAGTTATAGGGCATTGGTGTGAGAGCATAATGGAATTTTCATTGACTTGATTTATTCCAGGTATGATCTGTCATGAAGAAGAGGGTCATGGGACAAAGTCACTAACAAGCTACAGATAAAGGTCTGATGAAGAGACAGACTCAAGAACAGATGCTGACAACATGGATGTGGATGTAAACAAATAAGATATTTAAAACAGCCCAAATCTAAAATTGTTCTTGTTTTAACATTTTACTTATCCTCGTGAAAAATAAGTAAACTCTAGCATACTTATATGTAAGTATAAGGCATTATAATGCTTTATGAATACCCTTATGATGCATTATGAATGCAGGCTTCATCTGCTGCTATAATGCATCACACTCTTAAGTATCATAATGTATTGTAACTGTTGTTATGATTATTTATCAGATGATACAATATATTATAAGGTTGTTTATAAAGCATTATGCATGCATTATAATGCATTAAGAATATCCTTATAATGCATTATAAAGTGTTACTGTTTTATTTACACCTTCGAAAAATCCTTTACAGTGTACTTAATATGGAAAAAATATACTTTAAAATAATATACTTGTGTGAATTGAATGTAATGTTTCAAGCAGTTAACTGCATGTTAATTGCAACTAAATGAAAATGTATTATAGTTATATACATTTCTTAAATTTAATTTTATTTATATAAAATTATCTGAATTTTCTGAACCATTTAAGTAGGACTTTAGTCCTTTTTTTTTGCATGTGATTTCATAATCACTTCTGTTGTCTTTGAAATATGGTTAAAGTGCACTGCCAAATGTACTGACAAGCATTTATAGTAAACTAAACTTACTTTAATGTAATCTCTATTGAAACTTGTAAGTCATTTATTTTAAATAGATTTGTATTACATATTTAAAGTCGCAATCTAGCACATTTAAAAAATATATAAACTATATATATATATATATATATATATATATATATATATATATACACACACACACACACACACACACACACACACACACACACACATATATATATATATATATATATATATATAATGTAATATCTGATAGCACAGTACAGAAAAGTGACATTTTATTTAATTACTATTATATTATCTGCAAATATGTTATACAGTATAGGATTTGAAGTAAACTACTGTATAAATATGATTATTTTTCACAAAGGTATATTTTTAGCAGCCACAAATAAAGATTAATGCTGAAGTTTTGCATTCATGTCTTCACAGAATGTCAGTTTATAATTTAAATTTTCAGACATTTCCTCGCCAGTAATACTGATCCAAACTGCTTCGCCTACAGTCACGGGGATGCTGGCGCCTATCCCACCGTCTCAGGCCAAAGGCAGGGAAATACCCTGAATGGACGGCCAGTCCATCACAGAGTCACAACACATAAATCAAATGGCAGAAAAATTTTGAGACAAACAGTGGAGAATATCTGTGGTGGAGATGTTGAGTCAGAGACTGCTGTTTCTGCAGTCATCAGTGATCCACACAGATCACATATCTCCAGTGCATTGTTCAACGCCTGATCATCCTGCACCTGCTCAGAAAACTCGACTTTTATGAAACACGTAGTCCTGTCTTTGATTTTAATTGAAATGCAGTGACATCTGGTTGCAATATGAGGAGAGGGACATGGTATTCGATACATCCAACCATGCTTAATTTATGACATACATTCGAAAGTCATGGGTCCCGTTTGTGGGTCATCCATCAATAAAGAATTTGGAAATGTCAAAAGATGCCTAAGCCAAAAACTTGACACTGTCAGCATGCTTCCTGTCAAACACACTTTTTTTATTGTCTACGTGCATTTTTATTGTTTTTTCTAGAGCAGAGCTTTGAATGCAGCTGATTTCTCTGCTTTATGTCCTCTGTCAGGCTGATAAATAAAACGAATCAGCCTCAGATGTCCAATATGTTGCCCAAGGCTGGAGAGTGATCGGGCTCTCGGTCACTAGAAAGGTATTGGAAAGAATCAAACTGTGTGACAAAATTATCTGTCAGTAAACAAGTTATTCTAAAGCATGATAAATTTGCTAAGGTGGGTTAGTAAGCAGCAGTGATGGGATTTTAAACTGCAAAAGAGTGCTTGCCCTGCCTCCCTGACCTCCTGCTATTAGACTGCCTCACTTTATGTGTGAGGGCATTATTTGGATAGACTGGTGATGTATGGGACCTCAGTGTCATTGTCATGTTGTGGCATATGATAAAGTGAGCCAGGGCATCTCATTACATTCTCAGCTGTTGACTGAAGGTCTAAAGTACACAATTCATAATTCTTGAGTGGCACGCACCGGCACTTCATCCTCAGTGACCCATTTACATTTAAACTCTCAGATTATGGCTTCCTTTCCTCAAGGATAGCAGTGGAATAGTCCGCACATTTGTGCTATTCTCACAAGGAAATTTGCTTAGAAGTCTCACAATGTACTAGTTCTGTCATGAAACTCTATTATAGTAATTGATTAGATCTTCCAAGCTGGCAACACAGCCATATCAATGTCTCTTGTCTATCTACACAACCTTATTTATTCCCATCTGGTCCAGTTTAGTACTGTGCACATGCAAATTTTCTTTAGCCCTCCACCTCCCCAGCACCACCTGTCTATATCTGCTATGAGGTTCTCCCTTCTTTACCTTGCAGCAGCAGCATGTATCATAATCCCTGTAAGTCTGCATACATTTCAACAGAAATCTTCGCTCATAACAGCAGCAGCAACAAAGCAGAAATTTGCCAAAATTAACCCTATCCCTAAATCAGTCTAAACTTTCATTTCTGGGTGAACTAAAATGTTGCTGTTGAGAACATGAATTTAGTTCTGCATCAGTTACCAGGTTTGCACCGTCTGGTTTAGTCACTCATATCAAGGAAGTGAGCATGCAGAGTTATACTTTTTACACACCTGGAAGAAAATGACTGGCTCAAAACTGCTCCACATGAGATTTCCATAGTTCCTCTCCTGTTAATAGAGGAGTTGCCATGAGACATGCATCATTCTTATGACATAATGAGGTCATAACCAAGTCCAGAGTATCCACAGAAACACAACCATTTAGCTGTAAAGCCTTGATATTTCTAAAACGCAGCTCTCCTTCTTCAGACGATGACGGTCATGGCTTTGGGCAATGGTTTGCTTATGTGTTGGCGGTGTTCTCCTCAGTGTTCCAGTGATTCCGTTGGTCACCCAGCATGATCCCAATCATGGTCTACATGAAAGCACTCCAGTTAGCCCAGTGGGCCCACAACAGACAAGAGAATGACTCAAAAGTGATTCAGAGCCGCAGTTTAAATGATCGCAAGTCTCAATTCACATTCAGCCCAGACAAGCCTGCTTGATGCACATCCAGTTGGTATATATTGCTCACAATACATAATGTAATGCAGACCGCAATGATAAAATGCTATATCCCATTAAGGACTTAAGGAATGCCATTATGTACCATCTCAGGAAAAAAGTAATAAAAGGGACTTCAGGCACTTTTATGTGACATGGGTTGATTTTTATTAACACTAACAGAATTGATCTTTTTTTCTTTTTTCTTTTTTTTGAAGGTCACATTCAAGACTTTCATTAAAAACTTTTTACAATGTTTTTGTCATTTATTTTACTTTTCAAATGCTTTTTATGCATAAATGTTATGTTTTGTCCCAGACCAAGACATTCAGTGTTCAACAATGAAAATCCACTATTAAAAAGAAAAAAGATTTTTAAAACTGTGACAAAAGTGTAAAAAAAAAACATGAGAGCCTACTTCATTATTACATTTATTTAGCAAAAATTATCTTCATTTATTTTTACACAACAAGACAAGTGAAGTGTGATGAAAACAAAGAAAAATCATCCATGATTTATTGTTCGTTATTTATAACCAAGCTGTAATTCAGTTAAATTATGAAAAGGCGATAATATACATCAAATCAGTCTTAGCAAGATGCGAGATGTTTCAAATTTCCTTCAGAATGCTATTAAGAGATATCCTGGTGCTGGAAATGCCTTTATAATAGAAATAAATAAACTAGTGAGAGTGTCAAAAGTGTATTACTTTTCTAAAAGTCCACAGGGTCAAAAGCGCCCGTAGCTGAAGAAACAGCCATTACTGAAACAAATGCATAACTAATTTTGTGGGCTGTAACACAGATCAGTCCAGAATCAAATTTTAAGCTGACAACGATGTCACTAATGCTGATGAAATTCATGAAACGGTAATGAAATGTGCAGCCATTTCTTTAAACAATGAGAGATAGAAAAGTCTAAGTTATCTGGGAGATGATTGCTTTATCACCCCCTGCCAAAAATGTAGATGATATTATAATTTGAAGCCGGGTGAAATGGAATTCAGGTGAACGTTGTGAGAGGTCTTAATGTAATGCAGTAACTGGATTGAAGAAGCCACGGCAGTAAATGTGTTGTACAGCCTTTGTGATGAAAGATTTAAAACTAAAACCTTTCAGAATAATGCAACTGTACACACAAGAAACCTGACTGACAGTCTTCAGGAAATCCAAACTAGAGAGTTAATTTATTTATTTATTTTGGTGTAAAAAAAATGGTTCTATATGCATAAATAACAGTGTAAAATCAAATAAACCAAGACCATAATATCAAAGCTTTGTTATGCTGCAATTTTAGAGTAATTTCAGACGTTTTACAATGCTCAGGGATTTTCTCATCATTATCTGAACGAGAAAGGATTTTGACTTTGTGTGTGAGTGAGTTTGCATAGTTCAGGACAGCCGACATCCCAGAGACAGTCTGAGAGAGACGAGAGAGGTTTTAAAGGCCTCGCTGGATGTTGAAGATTTTATGGACGCTTTTATTCACTTGTAACTCCTCATTGTTCTGCCACAGTAAATAAACACAATGATATTTCACACTTGTGAAAAATGTGCAAGATTAAGAGCAGGAGTCTATATAAGATTAAAGCAGTTAGTCATCAACAGTTAAACACACACATGCACACACACTTGCTCACTTGGGTGGAGGCATGATGTAATATTGTTAGACCTCTAATTTAAACCTTAAACTTGCTGTAAATTCTGATGAGCCATGTTCAAAAAAATTCTAAAATATTTCTATTGCCTTTAATATATAGTTAAAGTAGACTGCTGAATGTACTGACAAGGATTAATGATCAAATAAAATAATAATATGCTATTTCTATGGAAGTATGTCATGGATTAAAATAATAATAATAATAATAATAATAATTAAATGTGATATCTAATAACTGTTAAAATTATAATCAGGTTCTTTACATGTGCTTTAGTATGTTAATCAACACATCAAATAAGTGTAGTTCTTTGAGTAGGTTATTTAAAATATATTTATTTTAAATGTACTTTAAAGCAAAGATTTCAAGTACACTACAAGTGCACATTCAATACAATTAAGTGCACTTCTTTACATACTGTTCATAGACTTCACATCCCTAACAAACATTCTTTTCACGTGGTAAAATCTGCTGTAATGCATGCCTTGTTGTTTTATTATTGTAGAACATATTAAATAAGTCTGCTGAAAATGAAATTGTTTTTTTCTGACCATGAACATGGCAATCAAACAGTAGAGCATTAAAGCATTAAAGACTGATTTTTAGGCTCATGTTTACTTCAAACCCCAAAACAAAATCAAGTCTAAAAAAAATGAAAATGCAGCATGAGAACATTTTCAAAGCCTTGGTCCTATTTCAGAACCATGGGAACGGGTTTAAACACGAACGCAGAGTGAATGTGACTATACTCCATGATGAAGAGTGCCGTCATCTCTCTTGTGACCTAAATTAACAGTAAAACATTCCCTTGTGCATTTAGCCATTAAGACTCGAGGAAAGCCAGAAGTTTGTGCATGTAAGTGTCACGAAAAGCAGCAGGCCACACGCCGCCAGACCAAACAGCACAATCTCCAAATTAGCTTTACGTGACTGAGGCTCATATCAGGGAGAATAATTTATAGGGCCATAAATAAGTAATTGTGTCGAGTTAGAATGATTCAAGTTTGATATACAACATTGTAAAATATTTGGACACAAGCTGGTGGCAGATGGATGTGTGGCTGGACGCTGTTGGCAAACAGATGTCAGTGAGGGTGGTCAGCATGGAGCATGTCCGTCCGGTTTCTCAGGACCTGACGTTCCTGGGAGGATTCAAGCGAATAGAAAACTGGCTGCCGGAAGATCGTCCCGGACCAAAACACGGCCTTCACATCAGACACCAAATGATTCCCACAGCTTTCCACATATTTCTCTGGCTTTTATTTTTGTGTTTTTGCTTCTCATCTCCTCAACCACTTTCCTTCCTATTCTGCTATCTGTTTTCTAATCTTCCTTCAGTATCTTTTCTTCTGAGTTCAGATGCATTATAACTAAATGTGTAATGAAATGTTTTACAGTTTATAGTAACAATACACAGAATATATGAGCACAGTTCAGTTCTATGAATAACACTATTTCAGTGTGAATATATCTAGCAGTTATGGGCCTCAGGATAGTCATAATGGGATCTAATGTAAGGTGTAGTTTATGATGCATTGTGGAACAGCGCTGTGTAAAAACCATGCAGTCGCAAATCCTGATGTGTAATTAAATATGACAAATATATATATATCCTATATTATACTGTACTTTTATCTACACTATATAAAAAGATCTTCAAATAAAAATTATTTAAATATGTTTTACAAGAAAATGTTATTTCAGACTTTTTACTTTAACATTTTTCATTTAATTCATTGTGTTACTAGTCTTTCTTTTGTAATAAATTGGAAAATTTACTAGCAATTTCTGAGTGAAAATTGTATCTACACCATTTATTTTAACTTGTCTTTTCTTTTCTTTCTTCTCTTCTTTTCTTTTCTTTACTAATTTTATATCTAAACTACCGAACGATTATTCTATACTAGTTTTATTTTTTTTCTGTTTATTTTTTTTATATTTATGCTGTTATTAAACACTAAATATTACAATTATTCTAATGTGTATGTACATGTAACTTTTTTGTTTTGTAATTTCTGTTACTTTCAGTGGTGATTCCCACTAGATTTACAGTATTGTGATATGGTTACTTTTTTACAATACTGTATGTACAGTAAAATAATAATTTAGTACAAAATGTTTCATTTAAATATAGTACAACAACTATTACATGCTATAGAAATATTTAAATCAGTATTTTAATAATTATATGAAAATTACAGTAATGATAGTAGTGTTTTGAGCATTTGGGAATTTGGAGGAGAGGTTGTTTAATTATCAATAAATTATGTCACAATGCAAAATATATATATATATATATATATATATATATATATATATATATATATATATATATATATATATATATATATAATCATGTTTAAGCTATTATCTTTTCTTATTTTTCTTGTAACATTTGGATGAAATATGACCCAGACAGGTTTCATCTTTTTAAATGTGTGCTTTAATCGTATGACAACATAGCTCAGAAATTAAATATTAAAAAATAAAACATTTAAATTGTGTTCTATTGAAGATACAATTGCATGAGTAAATCCTTCATAATAACATTAATTATAACATTCTATTGCCATTTTTATGTAATTAATTTTTGCAAACTTACTGTGTCCGTGAACCTCGAAATAATAGTGAATTATCATTTTAAATGAAGAGGAAGTGACATTGATTGAGTTTTCACAAACACTGTACAATGTGTGTGTGTGTGTGTGTGTGTGTGTGTGTGTGTGTGTGTGTGTGTGCGTGTGTGTGTGTGTGTGTGTGTGTGTGTGTGTGTGTGTGTGTGCGTGCGTGTGTGTGTGTGTGTGTGTGTGTGGCTGTAAATATCTGCACATGAAAGCCGTGTCTGTATACAAAGTTTAAAATCATTTGCAGAAGAATGTGGGTGATATAGAAAAACAGCTGGCGGTATGTTTAAGTGTCTGGCAATATTTATGAGTGTTGCTCAAATAAGAAATTCAAGCCGTACAACTGTGGCAGCTGTGACATCAAAATGTCACAGCCACGGTCGTCTTCGGTCTGCACCTCTGAATTTCACAAGTATCGCTTTCGCTTTGGAAGCCGGGATCCATCTCTCTCCCAAACCTGGACTGACAGAACAGACCGAGCGCCTCAGACTGCCACAGGACGGGCAGCTTGGGAAAAGAGATGTGGCACTTTAGCAGATCCTGACTTTTCAGGGCAGGTGCTGAGATGTCCTGCAGTGTGAGTGAAGAAACAGGTCTAAGAACAGCACGGGGTCAAGTGAGAGTAATATCCTCGTGCATTAGACTGTTATAGTGGCGATAACAAGGCTTTCTCTTGCACTCTCAACGACTGGATTATTCTTTCATCTGTTTCCTGGAAATCAGATTAAAGACTGGCCCTTCAGATGCATTTACAAAGAAGGCTATGAAATTTTAATGATTTTAAACATTCCATCGGACAAAGGATGTCTGTAAAGCTAAAGAATTGCATTGTGGGACTTCCTTTCGTGTGTGTGTGTGTGTGTGTGTGTGTGTGTGTGTGTGTGTGTGTGTGTGTGTGTGTGTGTGTGTGTGTGTGTGTGTGTGTGTGTGTGTGTGTGTGTGTGTGTGTGTGTGTAAAATTGGCTATGCAGACATATAATGATAATCAACTATCATCATATTAATTATTATTTGATATATAATAAGTTTATCATTAATTTTTAAGCTATTTTAAGCTTAAGAAAAAATTATTTATTTATTAGTTAGTTAGTTACTTCGTAACTTAGTTAGATTTTGACAAAAGCAGAGTTTTGTGTAAGTGCACTTACATTTATTACCCTGTTTAAGGATATTTACAAATTTTGGGATTTCAGCAGTGCAAAGGAGTTTTTAACATATCTTGTTTTATTGTGACAAATGTCCCATGAGCCCTGACAATCCTATCAAATGCTGCTGGCTGCTGGTTGAAATCCTTGATGCTCTCTCTTACCTAAGAGAGTTGTCAAATTGTAACGTCAACTCAAGATTTCCACTGCCTTCCCAGTTTGGCAGTTTGGCAGAGATCTGAGACCTCACAGAGCAAACCCCACCGAAGCCACACTCCTCACCACTAATCACAAAGATTCCTGAAGGCTTCTTCTCCTGGCGACCAAATGTCTAATGCACTCTTCACCACAACATTTCTCCTGATTGCTTCACCAAAACTCCTGCGATCCACTGCATAATAAACATCTGTCACCTTCCTGGATCTCCAGATCCAGCAAGACTCACTTCCAGTCCAAATAACAGTTTAAATGCTGTTCAATTTGGATTATTTGAAATCTCATTAACTCCAGCAAAGGCATAGATGATGCATTGTAAATAAAATGTCTATAACACATGGTTTAGATTGAATCTATTTCCTGATTAGCATTTTTCACTCTCACTTTTGGTGCCATCAAATCAAACTCATAGTGTCTTTCTCCTTTTGGATTTTTGAACCTTTTTAATGCACAAATAGGGCAATTTCTTTGGAAATTGAGTTTTTATTCTCCTGAGAAACCTAGTTTAAAATGTATTTAATATAAGGCTTGTTAGTCGATTACATGCACAAGAACATCAAGATTGTATGTAAGAAAATATATATGAATATATAAGGAATATTTTAGGTGCTGTAACTGGTCAGTCTATAGAAAAAAAAGGCATACTTTAAAATATAAATATATAAATAATATAAAAATACAAAATAATAATAATATGGAAATAATATAAATAAATAATATTAATTATCTTGTTAATTGCAATTAAATGAAATAAAAAAAACAATGTTGTATTTAAAATACATTAAACTTTTTAAAAAAAGAATGAAGTACTGTACACTACAACTACAACTTCAGTTAAGGGCACGTTTTCACAAGGGTTACTCCATGCATAAAAAAATATGCAAAAATGACTAAATCTAAAGTATTAAATGTCAATTAGACATAAATATGTAAACATTATATTATTAACAACAATTTTTACATGCTATCATAACCATATTACTGAGGTTGAACTTTTACTCTTTGTTACTTACATTTTAAATCTCACAACTGACCTTTTTTATTTCCTGAATAGTGATTTCTAGAAAAAACACTTCTGAGTATTGTGGGAAAACCATCACCTGAGTGACATTTACTTAATGATCCACCACTAAACCCGCTCCTTACAGAGAGTGAGTTCATCCCTGGAGCCCTCTTCGTCTAATGAGGCAGCAAAATAAAGAAGTATTTGGGAAGTACAGCCCTCCAAATATTCACGGTTCAAAGCATGCGTGTCACCAGTGGCGGTAAAAGAGACGGGCCAGCGGAGGCTGGGGTGCTTCCTATGGAGTGCAAGTGTTTCCTGAGGCAGTGAAGACTCTTCCAGGTACACTGCAGTCTGCCGAGCTGATGAACCACATCGGGACCCGGCGGTTCCAGCCAAAATATTACAGACCGGGACCAGGGAACAAAGAGCTCTATTCTCTCCGTTCTGAAGCGGTCGGGTAGTGAAAGTTTATTAAACCACTGATGTGATCTTTTAAAAGCTGAATCACTGATGTAATTCACTGTTAATAAGGATGAGCCAATTTAATTTTGACCTTTTGTGCTTCATACTTGGTAGGAAGTTCAGTAAATTTTATATCAATGCCTTGAGATAATGATATTACGTATTACATATGTAATGTATACTTAACATCACAGTACGGGTCAATTCATTGTAATAATTGGCCTGAAGAAAAAAAAAACAGCCCTTTTTTTTAGAACTGTGCACATTCATCTTTTCCAGCAAATCTATCTGTTTTCATTTTACATGTTTTTTTTATGCATTTGTATAAGAGTAACCTCTGAACAGAGGTGTTTATTGTCCTCTTGAAAGAATTAATATGATGTAGTTTCATCCTTACAAAGCACAAACTCTCTAAAGAATTTAGTTGTGATTGTGCAAGCAAAAAAAAAAGTGCTGAGTTTTCTCCACACACTGCCTCTAACAAAATCACAGCAAGTTATTCAGTTGGACAAAAAGCATGATATAACCATTGGGATGTTTAATCTTTTCATCTAAGTAGGCTTTATTAATCATATTGAACCGCTTTCAGTCCAGATGAACTCTTTAAACCTGAGTGAAGATGTCAATCCAGCCAAAAAATGCTGCTGTAACCATAAAATAATTCATTGAACAGATTCTGACTGACATGTTGTACATGTATTCACCAAATATAATAAAACATAATCACTCTCGAATGAAACACACTTAGATCCAGTGTTGGCCATTTTTAATTTTTAACATAGACAGAACAGTTCATGTCAGTTCATTTAAGAATGTTTTTGAGAAACATGGGAGTTCCTTGGGCTTTTATGATTTTTTTTTTCCCCATGCCTTTAATTTAATTTAATTTAATTTTTTTTTTTTTTTTGGGGGGGGGGGGGGTACATGTTATAAGAATAGAATAGAATAGAATAGAATAGAATACAATACAATATTTTGAATCAGTTTCATTATAAATATACATATATATATATATATATATATATATATATATATATATATATATATATATATATATATATATATATATATATATATATACAGGTCCTTCTCAAAAAAATAGCATATTGTGATAAAAGTTCATTATTTTCCATAATGTAATGATAAAAATTAAACTTTCATATATTTTAGATTCATTGCACACCAACTGAAATATTTCAGGTCTTTTATTGTTTTAATACTGATGATTTTGGCATACATCCGACCAATAAAAGAAAAGTGTTTTTAATACAAAAAAAGTCAACCTTCAAATAATTATGTTCAGTTATGCACTCAATACTTGGTCGGGAATCCTTTTGCAGAAATGACTGCTTCAATGCGGCGTGGCATGGAGGCAATCAGCCTGTGGCACTGCTGAGGTGTTATGGAGGCCCAGGATGCCTCGATAGCGGCCTTAAGCTCATCCAGAGTGTTGGGTCTTGCGTCTCTCAACTTTCTCTTCACAATATCCCACAGATTCTCTATGGGGTTCAGGTCAGGAGAGTTGGCAGGCCAATTGAGCACAGTAATACCATGGTCAGTAAACCATTTACCAGTGGTTTTGGCACTGTGAGCAGGTGCCAGGTCGTGCTGAAAAACGAAATCTTCATCTCCATAAAGCTTTGCTTTTTAAAAGCTTTTTAAAACTTTGGACCACTGAGCAACAGTCCAGTGCTGCTTCTCTGTAGCCCAGGTCAGGTGCTTCTGCCACTGTTTCTGGTTCAAAAGCACATGCCTGTGCACGGTGGCTCTGGATGTTTCTACTCCAGACTCAGTCCACTGCTTCCGCAGGTCCCCCAAGGTCTGCAATCGGTCCTTCTCCACAATCTTCCTCAGGGTCCGGTCACCTCTTCTCGTTGTGCAGCGTTTTTTGCCACACTTTTTCCTTCCCACACACTTCCCACTGAGGTGCCTTGATACAGCACTCTGGGAACAGCCTATTCGTTCAGAAATTTCTTTCTGTGTCTTACCCTCTCGCTTGAGGGTGTCAATGATGGCCTTCTGGACAGCAGTCAGGTCGGCAGTCTTACCCATGATTGCGGTTTTGAGTAATGAACCAGGCTGGGAGTTTTTAAAAGCCTCAGGAATCTTTTGCAGGTGTTTTAGAGTTAATGAGTTGATTCAGATGATTAGGTTAATAGCTCGTTTAGAGAACCTTTTCATGATATGCTAATTTTTTGAGATAGGAATTTTGGGTTTTCATGAGCTGTATGCCAAAATCATCAGTATTAAAACAATAAAAGACCTGAAATATTTCAGTTGGTGTGCAATGAATCTAAAATATATGAAAGTTTAATTTTTATCATTACATTATGGAAAATAATGAACTTTTATCACAATATGCTAATTTTTTGAGAAGGACCTGTATATATATATATATATATTACTATATATGTAATATATTTGTAAAAATGTCAACTGATTAAAATCCATCTTTAAGTACTGAAAAAATAACATTCATTCCGTTTGTGGACATTTATAGGCCTAAATTTCCCTATTACATTCATATAAATTGTAAAATACAATATTGATGTATATTAGAAGAAGAAATGTTCATATATGTGTCGATTATATACTCAAATATCTGTTAAGGTAAGCGGGTTGTTGCTGAATCCCACTATAAGCGTTTATTTACTGGTGTTCTTACTCTTGTTGATACACACTGGAAACACACACGTGCACACGTATATCAAACACACATGCACACGCATATCAAACACACATGCACACGCATATCAGGAACTGGCAGAATATTTTCAGGATTTTCTTCTTGGCTGAAAATCATCGTGAGCTGCTTCGGTGATGGTTGATTCAAACTTTCTGCTGGAGCGACATCTGGTGTCCAGCAGCTTACAGTACAAGATCCTAGACTCCAAAATGAGGATAAGGGTTTTAAAACAGTTAACAAAACATAGGCTACCTTTGAATTATTTCACTATTTCAGCTACAAGCACACCCAACACCCAGGCGACATGCGAGTTACCCGCAAGACGTTTGGATCAGAATGCTTCAACAGCATGTGTGTGTGTGTGTGTGTGCGTGCCTGCGTGCGTGCGTGCGTGTGTGTGTGATAAACTTCCTCATATTCCGGTAGAGTTTACCCTAATTAATATTTCTTAAATTACTCACCCAGGTATTATATCTGGGAAGATTTTTCATGTTGTGTTCCTCATAAAAACACTAGCACACTGGGTTGAAACAACCAAATAATGAGATACTATGCCTTTTGGGTGACCTGCTCTTTAAAGAGGCTGATTTGTCGTTTTATTTAAGTGCTGTGACTGACATAACTAGACAGTTACCTTTGACTCAGATGATGATTGAAAGTGTGGAGGTCTCAGGGGTGCTCTGTCTACTAACTTAAGAAGCAAATACTTCTAAAAGTCTTTGTAGTCTTTAACATTATGATACTTCTCTTCTGTTCAGTGATGTTCCACATGGACTTCTCTCAAATAAACCTCGCTTTGAGGTTAAAAGAAAATCAGGGACATTTTTACAATGACATAGAATCACGTGGGATGTTGTTTGCTCAAGGCCGTCTGTGTGTTTGTGTGTGTGTGTGTGTGTGTGTCAGGTTTTGCCTACATTATAGTGACCAAATGTCCCCACAAGTTACCTGAAATCACCTACATTTTGGGGATTCCTTGAAAATCAATGGTACCCACAAGGAAATATTAAATATACAATACCCTCTATTTTGTGTATAAGACTGCATCCTCACTACTGCAGTAAAATAATGTGTGTATGTGTTCTCAGGTCTAATAATAGTGCTTTCTCCTTTAAAAATCAAGGCTAATATCCAGACATTGACTTGTACAGTACTTAAATTATTTGTCAACAGATGGCAATGTTGTCCAATATGATTAAATTTGCTGCTTGTTTTCCTGTGAGGACTTCCTGGTTGATTCTATAGCATCTCTTTGTATGCAGCTTGAAATAAAAGAAGGAAATAAAATAATTACTTTAAAAATATATAATTTAGTCAAAGGTCATGCATTCCACGTTTTAAAAACATTCAAATATTAGTGAATATCGACACATTTATATATGTATTTTCATACTTATTTTGAAAAAACAAAAAATAGATTACTGGGATTGAAAAGGGCATTGAAATGTCATGGAAACACTGTAGGCTTTTCTATCTTTAAAAAAATCAACAAAAACTTTGGTATTTTTGTAGTTAGTATAAATAGGCCTATTTAATGCTCAGCTCTGTAATATTTTATTAGCTAAAAATTGCTTTTTGGGCATTAAATAAAATTTTTAATAGAAATTCTACAAAATTAATTGAGTCATGCATTTAATGGTCAAATAAAAGATCAATTTCTCTCAATTATATGAGTAAACAATGACACTGTTTTACCTATATTGCATTTTTCTAACAATATTCTCCCCCTTCAATTTCTGGGAACAGGTTTTCCTCTGAAAATACCGAGACACACCCAGATCCTAGAAATGGTGCCGACACCTGTTACCTGCTCTGTTGACTCACCACACGTCTTCATTATTCACCTCATCATGAGACCAACCAGTTTCATTCCAATTAGCTCCACAGTAACGGCTTATTAACTATGAGCAAATATTAGACTGCCTGTGGTAGATTACATTTTACAGATATTTTAACATGGTTACTCATATATAATTCTCATTTTAAAATAACTAGCTAAAAATATATAATTATTGCTTTATCTGAATTAAGGTGTCCATTAGTTTGTGTTTGTTTTTTAAGTGTAAGATGTTTACTGCCATAGAGAGGACGTAAATAGGCATTCAGAAAATGTCTTCAAGATTTAGGATGTATGCAAAATGGACTTTTCAAAGATATTTATCAGATGTTTATTCACAGCAGATGCTAAGGTCTATTAAAACAAGTGGATTTAACTCACTCGCACTGATCAATGGTAAATGTGACATTAATGGGGGCAAACATGGCACAGTTTTTGTTTTGAAAACAGATAGAGATGTAACAATTCACTCAACTCTCGATTCGATTCACGATTTTGATTTCACGATTCTATTTTCTCACGATTTTATTTAACAATTAAAAATTTGTCATTTATTAGGTTTTTGCTGCACGTTTCTTTATGAAACTGAAATATAACAAAACTAAATTAACATTTTAAAACAAACCCCAAATCAAACAAGTTATACAAATAAAATAAATCTCTTAATATGTCCAAACTAAGGCTTTGTCTGTGCTCTTTCCATTTTAAATTAGAGGCAACCACTGGATTTTAATCATGATTCAAACAAAGATGCAGCATACGCAGCTTGAGTAGTTTTTAATCTAAATTAGACTGTATAATTTCGAAATCTGAAGCATAAACAGAATGGCCTGATTTTAGTTTTGTGAAACTATACATAAAACATATCTGAAGGAAAGAGCAGATGAGCTGAATGAGACGCAGATTCACTCTCTGACAGCAGGTGGCGCTCATGAACAACAATGACACAGTGTTTCCTGGGTTACCGCTGTAAAGAAAGCAGCACTGCGCTTATAAACACTACTTTAATATGCATTGTTCAGAGGCAAGATGAAAAGAAAATCCCACTTAAACTTTTCTAAACATAGTCAGTTCCTCTCAGAGATACAGTACATTCATATAAACTCCGGCTCCAATTATATCGCGATTTGTTTGGCATCTCAAACGATTTGAATCGTCACATATTTTAATAGATTTTCAACCGGCTCGCAGTTAATCGTTACATCCCTCAAAACAGGTTTTTTAAAACAACACTGTTATCGTCTTGGTGTAAACTTCAAAAATCTGAATTTGTAGGAATGCGAATGTGTGCAGAAGTATAGTGTTTCTTTAGTGACGTGACATTCAGCCAAGTATGGTGACCCATACTCAGAATTAGTGCTCTGCATTTAACCCATCCGAAGTGCACACACACAGAGCAGTGAACACACACACACACTGTGAACACACACCCGGAGCAGTGGGCAGCCATTTTATGCTGCGGCGCCCGGGGAGCAGTTGGGGGTTCGATGCCTTGCTCAAGGGCACCTAAGTCGTGGTATTGAAGGTGGAGAGAGAACTGTACATGCACTCCCCCCACCCACAATTCCTGCCGGCCCGAGACTCGAACTCACAACCCTTCGATTGGGAGTCCGACTCTCTAACCATTAGGCCACGACTCCCCCTTACAAAGTGACATCGCCATCTACTGGCCTGGGATGCATAATACAGCATTTTTAGTCATTTTCACAGATCCAACAACAGTCAGCTATGTGCGAAACTTTTCAAAAACACAAAGGAAAAGCTTTTCCGTTTTTAATACACTGAGTACATTTGAGTAAATGAATGGCCAAAACGCATAAAAATGTTTTCCATTTTTAGTTGAAAACAGTGTTGTGTAAATGCCCCTTAGATGTGGACTTGCAGAAATCTTTCAGTTGGCTTTTTACTTGAAAATATAGGGCATATTTGCTTAATCTTATCTCTTAAGACAGAATGTGTGATTTTCAGCTCAGTTATTTGATCAATCTAAAGCAGACAATAGGATACATCAAAAAATATCCATTTAAAATAATACTGAAAGGGGAAAAAAATTATAAAATTAAACTGACATCCAAAATTGTGCAACTTTTCCACAATAATAAAATACAAACTAAGTTTACCTTTGATTATCTCTTACATAATTTGAAGTGATGTGATGTAACAACATCATAACCTTTTGTGAAATCTTTATATAACCATTCGTATTGCATGTCAACACCCAACTGTTTTCATTGCTATGGAGCCTTCCTGTTTTAATATTATCCAAAAGTGCTTTGTGCCCTTACTTTTTATCTTCAGCAGGCAGTGGTCAGTGTCTGCAGTTAGTGTACTCGGCCCTTGAGAGAGCAGCAAATTCTAAACGTTCCCACAGTTTATTTTGCCAGCCCTTCCCTGCTATCTGAACCAAGGACAGCAACAACAGCACAGTCTTCTGAGAGGGTTCTTCTTCTTGTATCTCGCAGCCGTTTTGAACATCTCCTTCGTGACTGCTACATAGTCTTGCGTCTTCTCCACATTGGCTTGTATGTTCTCGATCCGGTGGCCTTGCTCTTCCACCAGCATGAACACATCTAGAAAGAGATCTCGCAGGTCCTTCATGTTGCTCTCCAGGTTCAGGAGCTCTTTGTGGCGTTGCTCGATCTCTGAGAGCTGCGTACGGGTGATCTTTGCATCCACTATGATGTTCTCATTGAAGATCTCCCACTTGCCCTGCTCCATCATGTCATCCACCTCATCTTCGGACACCTCGCGACCCGATACCTCCAACTGCCGGATGATAAACTGCTTGCATTTGTTCTGCTTGCCCAGGATCGCGTCGTTGTGTTGGCGCATTACTTGCTGGAACTGACGAAAGAGGGCCGCGTGTTGGGCCTTCTGGATACGGGACGTGGCAAAGTCCGGGCCCAGCTCTGCCTCGGTTTGCTTAGCCTTCTTGGAAAGTGCGTCTAACCTTTTATGCAGGCTCTCGGCCATCAGCTTGATGTCTCGTGTCATGCTGCTCTCTTTTTTCATGCTGCTGAGACGCCTGATGGTGGCCATAAAGTTTTTCTGCTGCTGGCTGAACTTACGGACTTCAGAGTTCAGCTCCTCGATGCTGTCATGAATGCTCTGAGCCTCCTTCAGGAAGTTCTCCAGGACGGGCTCTGCCTCGAAGATCACGGCCTGCAGGCCTATCAGCGAGGACGGGTCCATGTCCTCCTCCTCATTGAAGAGGTTGTTGTCCACCAGCTTATCGCTGGCCTTCATCCGCTGACGCAACTCCTCCATGCGGTCCTTCATGACTGCAGAGACAGAAGACCTTGATGGGGACCAGGTCAGATTTTCTCTTGGGTTTGAGTGTTGTCTGTCTGTAGAATGTTCCTCTGCTTCTCATACCCTGTAATTAACCAGAGAAGAGTCACATTTTATCTTTTCCGTCCTCATTTTCAGAGCATGGTTTCTTTCTTTTTTTCTTTTTTTTTGCACTGACAATTTTAATTCCTAAAAGAATAGTTCACCTAAAATGTAAATTTTATTTAATTCACCCTCATGTCCAAACCTGTATCCTGTATTATTATTTTTTTTTTTAGAATTTTCTTCTTACAAGCAGTGTTATTTTAGAATGATTAATGAATGAATGTATTTTTTAAATTATTTTAGTTTTAGTTTTCATTAACAATAACGCTGATTTTTATAACAACACAGTTCATAGTGACCACGCCTGTTCATCTTAAAAAAGAAATACATTAGAAAACTACACATAGTCCATATGAAATATTAAAATCTGGATTATGACGTGAGAACCAGCACTATTTTGACATTGGTGGTGTAAATCCTGTGAGCAATGTTGAGCCATGTTGAATCTGAACATACAGTAAAGTATTCGTGAATAACAAGTTATTCTGTTCCTCACACCGCTGTCATAGGACTTCATAAGACTTGTAATGTAGTGCAAGAGTCATATGGACTAAGATACTTTCATGATTTATTTTAGTATTTTATTTTTATTTTCTCTGTGATTTTTGGAATTTAACAGGTCAATGTTTCACAGAAACAACATCACAGAAATGATATATCAATGGTTTTGCGTCTACTCTAAAATATTTTTCGTTGCCCCAAGAAACTTTGCATTCGCTAACAGAGAATATAAAGTTTCTTGGGTGAATGCAAGAATTTTGCAAGCAAGCACAAAAAATGGAAACGTCATTTTGAAAAATGAATTTGACCAAGACCATGTCCCCTTTAAGGTCGCGCTAAATGATGAGAAAATAATGACAGAAGATGAACTTATGTTAATGTTTTTTTTTTTGTTTTTTTTGTTTTTTTTTGTATTCTGCATTTTAAGTAGCAGCTTTTAATTTAACCGGTAACCATTTTTAATTTTTCAAATTATAAAAATATATAGAAATGATATGTCTTTGTGTGTTTGTGACAGTGTTACTTTATTAGTACTACCAGTATTATTTATATATTTATTAATATTATTAATTTTCAATTTTGTTTTCAGCATTGTAATTTAATTTTGTTTGTGTGTGTATGTGTGTATATATATATATATATATAGTGCATATATTCTATTTACCTTTATTTTTATTATTTATTTATTTAAGTTCTCAGATTTAAATGTTTTTTATTTTGGTAATTGTCAAGGCAACATTTATATTTATTGTTTAAATGTTTTTTTTTATTTAATATGCATATATTATTCTACAGCTTCATTTCCATTAGCAAAAAATATTTTTAAATTGTTTTCATTTTAGTTAACAATGATAACAAGGATGTGTGATTGTGTGCTCTTCTAGTAAAAATCACAGACATCCGAGCTGATACTGAGCTGATATTTGCCGCAAGTAAAGGTCACATTTTTGTCGGATGCTTTTCCATGCGTTATGCCTTTAGCTGCAGCTCTGTTGTCAAAAGAAGGATTAAACCAAGGCTTTTATTCAAAACCTGTGCTGCATTCCCAGTCCACATATCACTGCTGCGCATTCATCACGATCTCTGTAATTTATAAAGTCTGTTCTGACACTGTACTGAACATGATATATTAACATATTCACTGGAATCTGCTTCCAAATAGCTTACTGACTGGCTTGCTTCGCAGAAAGTAAGATGCATGACTGCTGGTGTTTTTATCCTCAGTCTAGCTGCCTGGACTGTGGTTTTGGAAAGTGAGCATAACACCAAGGGCTGGGTATACCGAGCTTGTCTTAGGAAAGTAAAATAGAGCGCTCCAAATCACCGGCTATCCGCTTACTAGAGGGATTTCAAACAGGAAAGACTGCAGTTGCATGTGTGTGTGAGAACAGCCCACCCAAGCTCCTTAGGGAGAAAGCTTATGAATATAATTGTGGCCTTTGTTTGCTGCAGGACATCCAAGGAAGTCACACCAATGCATTGCACAACACTCTCTAATCCAGCCTTCAGCTTATGTTGCTTTACTGAACTGAATCAAACTAGGTAGTATCAAATTGTAACTAGGTGCCTTTTTAGTCCTTTATTAGAGTCTCTCTGCTTTCCATATAAACCATTTTATGTTTTATGTTATATACAAGCTGATATGATGATATGATTCCACTCCGCTGGTCTAACTGTGTAATAGTGTCCCTTTTTGACAATCAGTAATGAACATCATATTGCTATATATGTTGTGATTACACTTATTTTGTGTGTTGACTACCTTGTAAAGTATTTGATTATAATTTCAACTGAAGTGTGTTATTTGATTCTGATTGATTTGATTAGAATTATAACTAGTTTGTTATTCAATAATACATTTAGAGTCAATATATTTTAAATGTACTATATTTCAGCGGCATCATTCATACATGACATGTTTTTAATAGAACCTTCATTAATGTATGTTTTAGTTTACCATAAATGCTGTCAGTACATTTAGCAACACACACACACACACACACACACACACACACACACACACACACACACACACACACACACACACACACACACACACACACACACACACACACACAAATTAGAAATAGAAGTATGAAAGTCTACACATTCAGTTTGCCCTTAAGTATATACTTTTTAAGTATTATTTTATTAAGTAATATTACATTTTATTTTTGTGTATCAGTTAATGTGCTGTAATATTTGTTCATATATATTTTGTATTTTATTAGCAGTCTTTCTATGAAATGCTCAACTATGCATCTGTATTTATCACACCAGACTACTGTGAAACTGCATTTTGTGATAATTTAATGTAATTACAGTGTAATTAATATATCAGTTACAACACTAACAAAAACAACTGTTCTATATATATATATATATATATATATATATATATATATATATATATATATATATATATATATATATATTTCTATTTGATAACAATGATTATGATCATTTCTCTAGCTATCTTCCATTGAGCTACAGAAGGCTGAATATTTCTTAAATATCTAAATCCTGGATATCAGTATATCATGGTTTCTCCCTACTAAACTGATAAACTTAGTAGAAAAAAAAATACCTCTTGTTGCTTTTAATCCTTGGAAGGTTGAATATTGCTTCATTTTATGTTGCCCAGAATTTTAGCAAACACTTGACTCGGCCATGATTTATAGGAAGTCCTTGGCATATTCTCAGCTTCCAGAAACACAAATATGTGCTAGTGTGAGTTTCCCTCTGCTCCTCTGGTGTCAGTTATGTGTATCAGAGGAACACAACACAGACTCCTGGGAAATCTGGTCAAGCCAGTTTAAAACCACACCCCCAGCCACAGTTAGACGTCTGTTTGACCAATGGTGGGTGACGCTTGTTAGGCAGAAGGAGCGTGGGTGACGTGAGGCACAAAGGCATTGAAAGAGCACATGCGGTGACCCAAGTGTGCTCTCACCCTCGGCACCCGCTATTGTACATCAGACAACAATGAGCTCAGGAAACTTTTTGAATTATTGTTGACAAAGCTTTGAAATCCTGGCCTATGCAGACATCTTTCTGTTCTCAAACTCTATATTGTGTTTCCTCCTAATTTCACATTCATCTGGTTAGTAAAAATAAGAAGAATGTCATTGGCTGGTTTTGTTGTTTGATCATGTTATGGCAGAAGAGGGAGTGTTAATATATGGGTGTGACAGTTTGACAAACTTGTTCTGTTGAAGGGTAACGATTATTTTAATACCCGTTATTTCTGTTCTCTTTATGTTTTAAAGGCTTTAGATTTGATACAACCTACTGTACTTTTTCAAGCTCTGTGTATTTAAACATGAAAAGATGGTTAAGAACTCACCATATGTTTTTAATGTACTGTATGTGTGACCGAAGATGCTGCTTGTAAGTGTAACTGTCAGATTTTATAAATATCAGTTATGTTGAATAAGCTTTGTCTTTAACAATTAACACAAATGAAGTGTGCCCTGAGGAATTCTGGTAAAGACAGTTAGGGTGAAACTATGCTTAAATTATGCTTAAACAGAAATACATTCTCCATCACTTTGATGAAAGGATACTGCATACTGCACATATATAAGTGATGAAGTTGCTGTGGACAGGCCAGAATATGAGTCAGATACAAAACTGTTTAAATTTTTCAGCAAGACATTACATGGAATTGAAGCCATGTATCTCTGACACAGACATAAAACTGCTTTATTTAGGCCTTGATGATTATGAAAAAAATGTGCAAAATGAGGTGCTTTTCAAACATTTTAAAAGTGATTGTTCACACGTATCTGGGTTTTCGAAACATAATAGTACAGGTCACATTTAATGCAATAAACACAATAAAATAAGACTCGCTTCAGTGTGTTTTTGTAGCAATGCAATGGGTTTCCCAAAGAAGCTTTCAGTTACAGGTCATTTTCGTTTGGTTCATTGCGCCCTCTGCTGTTTTTACAATTACAACACTTGTCTCCAAATCATGTGTAAATAGACTTTTTTTCTGTTAGTGAATTAGACTTGAATTAATACTTGATTCTGATTGGTCAATCGCAGTTCCGTCATCACTTATTCCTTCATAATCATGCTGAACTCTTATAACTATCGTCACAAACAACTGATTTCGCTCATCGCTGGGCAAGTTTCATGTCTCATTCTTATGACCTGAATAAAATAATGAAAACTCAAATAAATACTTCATGTACATTTATTTATTTATTTAGAAGTATTGTAGTAAGCATGATAATGTACAGTCAGAAGGTTACTATTGCAGAATCAACTCATTTAGGCTGATACAGGATCCCATTATTACTAAACATGAGATATGCAGATATAATTAACCGGCGGTCCTCTCTCTTCTGTGTCGTCTTTTGGTTCGTCTTTCTCAGTCCTCCACCACGACTTGATCTACAATGAACAGACACAGTACTTCAGTTCAACTTACTGTATTTGAAAAGACTTTTATGGATAAAATGTGTAAAATGTGTAAAATAGCAGCACATAGGTACTGTTTTATGACTGATGCGCTTCATCACTCATTTCTCTTCTCCTTTCTTGCATGTACATATTTGTAATTATAGGTCAGTAACATCAAAAAGCCCCTAAAAGGTGAAACTATAAATGCTATTTAATGACACACACTGCAGCGCTACAGTGTAAAGGCAGTCTACAGTAGTTTGATATTTAAAACTGGATATGGTTGTACCCGAGGTGGAAGAATCCTTCTCATTGGTCCAAACTGAAAGCCCAGTGACTGCCTTGGGTCTCCACTTCAAGATGGTTGTTATGAAAGGCTCATCATCTTCTGCATCTCCTTTGTCCTGCAGTTCAGAACTGTCATTAAGATTTGGCTTCACAGAGATTCATTATGCATCAGTTTATTAGGCTTATTCTTCTAGGTAGGGTACAACAGAGCTCAAAATATCTGTTCCCAAAATGTATGATAATTGTTTTTTTTTTCTTTTAAATGAATAATTTGTTTGAAAAACTATTAAAAATTTGATTTGGAAATTATCTACAAAAAACCCCCACTCATTTTAAACATTAAACCTTTTAATTTTAAATTTGCTGGATGCAATGACACTGGATCACTGCATAGAAACAAACAGGCGTTTAGAAAAATTCCTGTGGTGTTTTAAGATGTTTAGTGTTTTTGGGAGAGATTGAGAATCAAAATGAACCCCTGGGGGTCTTTTGCCCCATTGTAATCAACTATTTCATCTCTTAAAGACACAAAACATGATGTTTTTAGCATCTTCTCGGTATGCTTTTATGTACTGATTTTGTATCACATTCTGTTTTTATACATGGTTCATTTGCTTGTTACAGGACTCAGATATCTTTTATGTGCTGTTATCTGTTGTAGTGAGTGGTTGGCAGTGTTTACTAGCATACCAAGCTGTCAAACTTCTGAAACTCCAGTGAGGTGTTTCATTCACTCGATGCTCTAAGGACATTCCACTACTGACTACAGTCTAATAAAGGAAAGAACACTGCACAAGACTGTTGTCTTCATGAGCCTCTGTTGGCATGCAGCAGGCAGCAGGCAAACTGCAATCTAACAATCTATCCAGAAGGCTGTCATGAAACCTCATCTCCAAAAGCTGAAATGGAAATAGAGAGGATCTGATCATGGTGAGGAGAACGCAACTTCATGGCCTTTTCTTCCTTACTGGACGCTTCATCTAGCGAGGGCTGGAGGTTCAGTAAAGGAATATTATTTTAAACAAGAAAACTACCCTTGTGAAAAAGTAGTAGCATACCTTTAAAAAGGAGTTCTTATTACAGAAATAAGTTTGAACTGAATATTATGTTTTCAAGACACTTAATTTCATGTTAATTGCAATTCATTGAAACTGTATTAGAGTTTTAGTTTATATTAAATGGACTTTAGTGTACTTTTTGACCCGCTTATGGACATCTTTATATGTCATAATTACTTCTGCATGTGGGCTGCTGAATGTACTCACAAGCATTTATGATAACTAAAATATACTTGAATGTCATGTATTTAAAAATATTTGTAATTACACATTTGTAATAATGAAGCTACAGTTTAAAATATATAACATTTTAGTGTAATATTGAATAACTCATGGCTTAACTCAACACATAAAAATCTGTGCACTACTTTAAAATACATTAAAACCATGATTCAAAATGGGTTTTCAAAGTAAAACTTTTAATTTGACTTAATTTCCATTTTTAAAAGTGTGTTAAGAAACATAGTCATGAAAGCTGCTCTCTTTAAGAACACTTAAGTTGCCTTTTATTTCATTAATATTAACTGCACGTGTGTCTTTAAATATACTATTAAGATTCGAAAGACACTACACATGCACATTTCATACAATAAAGTGCACAAAAACAATTCTCTTAACAAGCCATATACCGACAAAACACAGCTGAGACTGAGAACACGGGAGAGGAACATTTTGTATATAGTATCTGCAGTTTCATACGACCATGCCACCTGAAATACACTCTCAGGAAGTTTAAAGACGTGTTGTCATGAAGAGACACACCTGATCTATCTGGAGATACTCTCCATGCTGCTCGCACCCAACATCAAACACATACTTCCCCGGACCAGAGGGCTAGAAAATAACAATCACAAGAAACAAGAGATCACTGTGTGAGAGAAGTGCAACTATCTTGATGAAGCTAACGGAGAATAATTTCAATTTTGGACAGATTTGAACTGATCTACAAACCATTTGCCAAGACCAACCTGCTCAGAACCATACATGTAGAGTATAACTTACATTATTATTGACAAAGTTGCCCTGATATCTGTGGTTCTGATGGATCAGCTCGCCGGCTGACTCCATTTTACCCATGATCCATGTGCCCATGTACTGAGAACCCGTGTTGTGATGTGTGTATGTACCCTGCCCATGCCTAAGACAGAAACAGAGAGACTGGTACTTAACAAGCATACTTTCCCATACGTTTTTAGTTGAGCTGAAGATGTTATGAATACTGTTACAGCTAATATCCACAGAGCAGACATATGAGATCACTAGATTAGATAGGTGAGAAAAAATATTAACTACCTCTGATGGTGCAGCCATTCACCGTCATATGTGTCTCCACTGGGGTATGTGTACACACCATGACCCTGCCGCTGGTCATCCACCCAGCTTCCTGCGGGAGAGAAACAAATATGATACGAGAAGATTGCATTTTAGACTCTTTGAGTCGGGGTCAGAAAGTCTGAGACCACTTTTTAAAAAGCTTCCAATTTTTATTTCTACTTGAATACAATGATTTTTTTTTTATATACAGTACAGGTCAAAAGTTTGGAAACATTACTATTTTTAATGTTTTTGAAAGAAGTTTCTTCTGCTCATCAAGCCTGCATTTATTTGATCAAAAATACAGAATTTTTTTTTATATTGTGATATATTATTACAATTTAAAATAATTGTTTTTAAATTTATTATACTTTAAATTATCATTTATTTCTGTGATGCAAAGCTGAATTTTTAGGATCATTATCACATGATCCTTTAAAAATCATTCTAATATGATGATTCATTATCAAAGTTGGAAACAGTTCTGCTGCTTAATATTTTTTCAGAACATGTGATACTTTTTTAGGATACTTTGATGAATAAAAAGTAAAAAAAAAAAAAAAGAAGCTATGTTTTTAAAATATAAATATTTTGTAATAACAATATACACTACTGGTCAGTAATTTGGGGTGAGTAATTTTTTTTCTTTCTTTTTTTTTAAATAAAATCAATACTTTTATTCAGCAAGAATGTGTTAAATTGATAAAAAGTGATAGTAAAGAAAATATATTATTAGAATATATATTATTAGAATTTTTTTTTTTTTAATAAATGCAGTTCTTTTTAACCTTTTATTCATCAAATATATTAGACAGCAGAACTGTTTCCAACACTCATAATAAATCAGAATATTAGAATGATTTCTAAATGATCATGTGATAGACTGGATGTTACATGTGACACTAAAGGCTGGAGTAATGATGCTGAAAATTCAGCTTTGCATCACAGGAATAAATTATGTTTTTTAAAGTATATTCAAATAGAAAACTATTATTTTAAGTTGTAATAATATTTCACAATATTACTGTTTTTTTCTGTATTTTTGATCAAATAAATGCAGGCTTGATGAGCAGAAGAGACTTCTTTCAAAAACATTAAAAATAGTAATGCTTCCAAACTTTTGGTCTGTACTGTATATAAATTATATTATTAGCATAACAATTAGTGAAAAGTCGATAGGAAAAAAAATAATGTTTTAATGCATTTATAAATATATACACTATTAGTTCATGTAATGTAAAAATTATTAGTATATGTAGACATTAACATAGATTAATAAATACTGTAAAAGCAATGTTACATTAGTATTACTTTTATACTTTTGTTAATATTTTGAATTAATTTTAATGTTTTCATTTTAATTTTTAATAATTTGTTATACGCTGTTACCATTTTTATTCATTTTTGTTTAATAGTTTTTTTTTTCTTGGTAATTTTAGTATTTCTGCTTAGCATTTATTTCAGTTAGTTGCCAAGGCATTTCAAAACTGTCAAAGGTTTTCAACTTACATTAGTATTTTATTTTATTTCAGCTTTTCTGTTATTTTATTTCAGCTCTGTTCAAAGAGGATTTTAATAGTTTTAAAGGTAATAACTCTGTGTGTAAAGTGCATTGCTCACGGTCACCGAATGCATTAACAAATGTTAACAAAAATGTGACGCTGAATCACATATGCGTATATGTACTTGAGATAATATAGATAACGACTTACCTTCATATCTGGAGCCGTCTGGGTAATAAAATGTGCCCTGGCCGTGTTTTAAATTCATGTACCATTCTCCAGTGTATCTGGCCCCGTTCTTGAACTTATATGTCCCCTGAAGCACACACAAAACGGTGATTATCGTATGTTTCTATTGTTTATGAGAACACAAACGGCATGAACGGTCAAGTGTGTTTGATGAGCTAGACGACCTGGCCGCATCTCTTGCCGCTCTCATAAGCTCCTTGGTAAGTGTCTCCCTTCGGCAGGACCGCTTTTCCCTGTCCATGTCTCTCTCCGGCTTCATTCCTGTCCCCCTCGTACTCCTGCAACACACGGCGAACACTGTCCGCTACTGTCCACTCCACTCACGGTCAGCTGAAGGGAACTACTGAGAGTAACTCACCCCGAGAGAGCCCTGCTCGTCCTCAAACTCTTCAGAGCCAGCGTCTGACATGATCAACTAGAGCTGCAGGATCAGAGAAGAGGGAACAATCCCAGAGGAAACCATTCAGCTCGAGACTGTTTACCGTCACCGTAGTAACGAGCGCCTGAAACACGCACGCGCAAAGTGACTTTCAGCCCAGAACGCGCTCGCTTTGACAATACTTTCTCAAAATAAACCACTAACGCTCCCTTAACTGACACACTATCTATCTATCTATCTATCTATCTATCTATCTATCTATCTAAACATTAATATTTCGTTTTAAATGCACTCACTACTAACTTACCATGCATGGCTGCATGTTTTTTTTTATTAGAAATGAATGTTTTATTCAGCAAACATGCATCGATTTTTTTTAAGTGGCAGAAAAAGCATTTATAATGTTACAAAATATATACTTTTTTTTTTTTCAAATAAAGCTGTTCTTTTATAAAAGAATCCTGAAAAAAATATTCCCACAAAATATTAAGAAGCAACAACTGTTTTAACAGAAAATAATAATGTATGTGGAAATGTATGTATGTATATAATTAATCACGATTAATCGCATACAAAAATATATATATATATTGGTGCTGTCAAATGATTAATCACGATTAATCGCATCCAAAATAAAAGTTTTTGTTTACATAATATTTGTGTGCATGCTGTGTATATTTATTATGTATATATAAATACACACACGTATAGTATATATTTTGAAAATATTGACATGTATATTGTACTTACATGTATATATTTATATTCATACTACTTATATATACAAATATATTAAATATATAAACAAAACATATTTTTCTTAAATATATACATGCATGTGTTTGTATTTATATATACACAATAAATACACAGTACACACACATATATTATGTAAAGAAAATTTTTTTATTTTGGATGCGATTAACCGTGATTAATCATTTGACAGCGCTAATATATATATTATGAGGAGATACCTTTACCATAACCATCATATTCTTTATTCTCGAACAATATTAAAAACCATCAAATTATTTTCGCTACTAAATAAAATTGCATTTTAAATCTTCTGTTTCCATTCCAGATGATGTCTGATTTATCAGATGCATTAACTTAGACTGACGCAAACATCATCTTCAATGTTTTATTGTTGTTGCTGTACAACACATTTATGAATAAATGATCTGCAAAACATCCACACAATTTTTCCACCTTTATTCACCCTTATTTCAATTAAAGACAATGTTGATGTTTTTACAACACAAAAGAAATGTGATGCTTTTCCATCAATATGCTCACTTCAGAAAAAATCAAATACATAAACACTGGGTTTAATGCTTTTTGTACATTTTTCTAATTTCCAATGCTCTGGTTAACATTGAGTTGATGTAATGCTCAGCTTGCATTTCCAGAAAGTCAGTCTTAAAGGTTTTTTTGTGTTTCAAATTGGCAAGCTATGCATTGACTAAAGCCTAGCTCGGGTATTTTCAAGAATATTTCACTTTCAAATGCTGGCAGGAACCTCAGTTTACTTAATTTAGATGTTTACTTAATTTAATTTGCAAAAGCTAAACCAGCTTTAATTCTGGATAATGGGCAAAGAAAAACTATGACATGCTATTGACTTTTTATAAATGATATAATATGCATATAAATCAACAAGGAGCATCTTAAAGCTAAACAACCAATACAAGCAGATTGATAACAGTAAGAAGTATATCAATAAATTACACTGATGAGCATCTCTAATCACAAGGATACAAAGATCCATCAAGGAGTAATTCCCACTCGTCTGAAAGAGATCAGCACAGACACACTTCAAACCTCCACAGAGGGTGCGCGAGAAATAAGTATTTCTATTTATATCAAACACACAGCATTTTATATACAGACACGTGGGACTTCCTTCTTAAAGGAAAAGGTTTTCACTGCTTCACTCCAGTACTGAATCATACTGGACTGAAACCAAGGGGCGCATGTTAACGCAGCATTCATTACACGGTCGTATCCAATTCAGTTCGTCATAGCACCACATTCTTCATGCAATCAAATAGAAATTAGAAACCAATCAACGCTTCGTTCTTTTACTATTTTCTTCCAAAACACTGATCCTTTAATTTCCTTCCTCTCTGACATACCGAAGACCTTGAAAATATGCTGTTATTACTATTCTTCTGCACCCTCTTCCCTGCTGCACCACAATATGAGCAACCACCAGAAAGAAAGATTTCAATTTGGTATGAGGCGCATACAAAAGCACTGTAATACCAAACGTACGTAATGCAAAATGTTTGAGTCACGTAAAATATAGTTCACTATCTACCGTACATAAACCAAAAGCCCAACCCAGATGGATGTGCTCTTCTTTTAAACTTATATTTGTGGGGGTGAACATGATAAGAGGCGACTAGTTAGTGAGGGAAAACCACTCTCACTAGTGTTGTGGCTTTTCATGCCACTGCTGAAGATTCCTGATTTATCCTGCTACACAGACCAGCTACAGATCAGACAGTATAATCAAAACCAGAGATGCTGGGACGGGTTGCAACATCCCCCTGGACATGCATTTACATGAGACATGGTACAATGTTGAGCCACCGAAGACAAAACAGACACAGAGAGCCCATTCATCTAAATAAAGAATAATGAATATATGCATCTAAATAAAAGTTTTCTGTTTCTTTTCTAAATTAAACTTTTTTTCCCCCCGCAAAATAATCTGAAAGTGTAACATACAGTATATACATGATGTGGCATGTACAGCAATCCTTGATTTAGTTTCATAAAGGAAATGTCAAGAGGAACGCTTCCAAAAAGATGAATTAGTAAATCTTACAAAACGTCCAGGTTATACTACACCTCAAAAATCAAAAATACAAATGAGCTTAATTTTCTTTACTTTTTGCATTGTGATCTAAATTGTAAAATATTTAGATCCTGACAGTATTAAATATAGATCATAGTGCCTTTATGCTGATTAAATGACAACAGAACTGTAACAATTACTTTATTACAGTAATGAGAATCTAATGGGATTAATAAATCAAACAATAATGATAATGATATTGAGAATGACAGGAGAAAATACTTAATTGTTATTTATGGTAAAAAAATATTAATGGTCCTTAAATGGGCTTCATCTCTTTTTGATGCAACATCTAATTCAGTATAATTATAATGTTTTGAGTTTTAATAATAAGGTAAAATGTTATGAGATTTTTTATAAGACATGCCATTCAAGAAATGGCTTACTCAAAAATGTAAATGCTATTTTTTTTTTTCTTCACCATTCTCCAAAATATCTTCTTTTGTGTTCTACAGAAGATGATCATAAATATTTGAAAGGTCTTAAGGGTGCGTAAATAACATTTTCATCCCTTTACAACAGTCCACATTCATTCATTATAGCAGTGCGGGAATATACATCTCAAATCAAATCTATGTAAAACGCTGAGTCAATATTACCAAAGTCTGATTACTGTTTATGGTCTTCTGAACACATTTCACCAGGTGGGCATCATATCTGGAAACCAAACGCGCCCGAGGTGCTTGGACACTTCCCAGTGGATCTCGTCCAGGCTGTATTTGTGGTCTGGGATGAGCACCTCCTCCATGATGGAGAGCTGAGAGAGACGGCGGCCACACATCTTCACGAACTCCACGAAAGCGCTGCAGGAGACCTCGCACTCGCCCAGTCCGATGGCCGACAGGTGCTGGCAGCGCTCGGCGATACGGATCAGCTCCTCGTCCAGCGGCCGCAGACCGTTGGCACACACCACCAGCTCCACCAGACGCGGACAGTTCATGCCCACGCGGCCCAGGACCTCTTTACTGACCGAGCGGCCGAAGTAGAGGTGCGTAACGGGGATCTCGTCGCGGAAAAAGGGCCCGAACTCATCCTCGTACAGGAAGAAGTACATGACCAGGTTGAATTTGGGTGAATGGCGCACCATGGCGTCCCAGCTGCTCTTCTTGATGGTGTGGAACTGCTGGCCGGGGTTCTCGCTCACCACGTCTATGCGCAGATGCTCGAGGTGCACGTGCTTCTCGGAGGACAGCGCCAGCAGCAGCTCGTCGCTCAGTAAGTGATAGTTCAGAGCCAGCTCTCTCAGACCGTGACACTGATCAGCGACGCACAGAATACCTGCAACAACAGCACACTGATGGGTTTCACCTGCGCTAGACACGACAAATAATACAGAGTCTACTATAGAGCACAAACACAGCTGTTCGATCTACATATCAACCTCTGATAAAAGAAACACCAATATAATTTCATAAAAAGGAGTGGCAGAATGGAGTGGTGTGGATTATTGTGATGTTTTTATCAGCTGTTTGGACTCTCATTCTGACGGCACCCATTCACTGCAGAGCATTCATTGGCGAGCATGTGATGCAGTGCTAAATTTAACCAAATCTGTTCTGATGAAGAAACAAACTCATCTAGAACTTGGATGGGCTGAGGGGGAGTAAATTCAGCCAATTTTCATTTTTGGGCGAACTATTCTTTTATTATTGATTTTTCAGATTATTTAAAAAAGTTAATCTAAAATCTAAATTGTGTCATGTTGTCTCATGTCGTTCCAAATCCATATGACTTCGTCATATGCAATATTGACGTGCTCTTTTATCAGCTGAGTAACAGTGAATATGCACTGTGAATATCAGGTTGCAAAAACGGCATAAAAAGCCTATGTTTGTATGACTCATGCGCTATATTTCACCAATAAGGCAATATAGAACACCAGAGAACTGGGGCTTTCATGCCGTGTTGAATTTACCTTAATAAACACTAGATGACATGCAGGATGTTCTCTCAAAGCTGTTCAACCTCAGACTCAGACTTATGCATTTCTAAGGCAACACTATTAATGGAAAAACTATTGTGTAATTTGAGAAATCAACCGACAAAACCACAATGCAGCAAGTAATATTACGAAAAGTGCCTTATTAATAAACTTATGTAGCAGAATATTACATATTGGTTATCCAGTTCTGTGCAAGCTACATTAAACAGTAGTGGTCTGTTTAATGTACCGATATAGTGTCAAGGCCGATATTTGGCATTTTTCAAATATCGGCATCGGCAGATAAGTTTTTCTGCCTGGCTGATGTGTTCGAGGTGGTTTTATTTTGACGGCGCTGAGAGCGGCAGTGCCTGAGCACACAGTGCTCACATTCTCCCTCTTGTTCGCCATCGTCTTTAACAGTTCTGTCTAATACGGACAGAAGTTGGTCTAATAATCCGATAGAATTGTTAAACAAAGGAATTAAATGTATACAGAAATTATTATAACGATTGCTTTTATATTATTAGTAATAGAAAGGCAAACATTATAATACTTTCTCATTGTCGTCAGCACTAAGCAAACACGCATTTATATAATTTAAACAAACCTTTGAATGACTAAAGAACATTTAATTTCACAAACCTAGTTGAATCCAGTTGTGAGATCTTGTGAAGTGTGCTTTTATCCAGCATGATCGCGTGTTCTCTGTGTGAACTGAATGCTTTAAACTTTAAACTCGTAATTTCAAATTATTCTGCGCTTTATGCATGTGTCCACTGTCACATTCATGTCATTTTCACTGTGTGCTGTATGTAAAATACGTGTTACCCTGGCTTTATTTGAAAAAATATGATTCCCAATGCACACAAACTTCCCAGAATACTGAGTGCCCTTTTGGTTACAGTGTTTACTTCCTTTTTAATTATATTTTTATTAAATATTTATTTATTTGGGAAAAATACTTTGTCATCTAAAGTGTGCTTATTTTACACATTTTTTTTTTAATCCATTGTCAAATTATTCTAAGTTTCTTAAATATTAATAACTTTAAAAATATATATATCGGCTTTACATCGGCTATCGGCCCCCTGCTTTCCAAGATATCGGCTGTCAAAAAAACAATATCGGTCGACCACTATTAAACAGTATTGTGTCTTTTCTTTATTTCAGCCTATTCTTGCATTAAGATAAGGAAGCCAATTATTAAACTTATTAAACAGAAGTTTTACAACTGCTTAATTACATTTTACTGCTGCAATTTTTAATGTTTTCCACATGATGTTGCATCTCTCAGAAAAAGTGAGCATTAATGTGAACGAATCTAATGTTGTTTGCTGTCTGTACTTTAATATTAAACTGCTTTGTTACTCTCTGTTTTGCATTATATGTTTTAGAAAGACCTGGTACATAACGTACAAGTGATATGGATTACATGCCTGTAAGCTGTTAGACACCAGTCACTGTTTACTTCATTTGTATCTTTGTTCTGTTTTTTTTTAATAGTCTGTGTATGTGCTTATTACTCATTTGAATGTGAAAATTACATACACTTTAGAAAATATACTAAATACTATATTCTAATTTTATTTCTTAATATTTAACTGTATAAATCAACGTTCCTCATATAACAACAGCGTCAGATGAGTAAGTCGTACCTGCAGGAGAAACATGTGGGCAGCTGCTCATCTTCAACAGCTTGAGTGTGTCGCTGTTGTTGGCCACCAGCACCTTGAGCGAAGGATCATCCACCGGCGTGTCGTCAATCTTCAGAGACGACAGAGACTTGGAGTTGACAAACACCACGGTGAGAGCAGAGATGAAGTGCGACTGAAGAGAGGAAACAATCAGACATCAGGAAACAAGCCGACCCATCATCCCAACACACAGCCCAGTCATAACAACACACGTCCCGATACCTTCGGCAGCTCCATGAAGCTCGGCCGTGCAGTGGAGATCAGCCCGAGCGTCTTCAGAGAGCAGTTGACCAGCTGAGACAGGATGTCACACGCAGCCTCCGCTGACTCTGTACTGCTGTCCACCTGTGCACACACGCTTAGCATCAGCTCCAGCAGCTCAGTGTTCAGACGGACTGTAAAACAGCCGCTATACACACACCTACTGATTTTTTTATTAATGCAAGTCTACATATCTTAGGAGTTTTTTTAGGTGCACTTAAAATTCTGTCATCATTTCCTCACCCTCATGACAAACCCACAAGGTTTTCGTTCATCTCTGAAACACAGATCAATTTCTAATGAAAACAGTCCCTACATTGAAAGTCCATGCAGCCAAAACTTTAAGGCTTCAAAATTTTTATCAAGACATCATAAAAGTAATCCACACCAAAACATAAACCCATCATATTCATCATATCTACCATATTCTGTTTACCATATCTGATGAGCTCTATGCATGTGTGTTGATCAGTGATTATATTTAAACAAAAGCCTAAATTAAATCTGTTCGTATATAAAGAGACCGTCTCTTCAGAAGACTTGGTTTAAATCACTCGATGCATGATTCATGCATGACTTTATTATGAACTTTTTGAAGCTTCAAAGTTTTGGTTGTGTGGACTTTCAAAGAAGGGACAAGAAATTTACTCTTAGGTTTTAGTAAAAAATATATTTCCATTTGTATTTTGAAGATGAACAAATGTCTTATAGGTTTGGGATGACATAGTGAATAAGGCCAAAACTATCATTTTTGGGAGGCATAGTTCACCCAAAAATCAATTTTCTTACCCAAATCACGTTGTTTTAAGCCTGTGTGATGTAAGAAGATATATATTCAAGAATGCTGGCAACCAAACCGCATAGGTTCCCATTGCAATCCATCAGAAACCAAGAGTGTTTGGTTACCAGCATTCTTCAAAATATCTTAATGCTCTGCAGAAAAGAGAGAAAGTCATACAGTTTTGAAAAAACATGATTTGGGTCAGTAGATTTTGCCTGAAATTTAATTTTTGGGTGGACTGTCCCTTTAAGTTGGACATGATTTGTGAGCTGTAATGCTGCTGAGCCTCTCTCTCACCTTAAAGCTGACGTACTGTAAGTGATTGGAGTGCCTCTTTATGATCTGCTTTATTAGGTCCGGATGAGTGGCCTTCAGGTAAGAGCTGGCGGGCTGGTTGAGCTCAAACTCAAAGCACCTCCAGAGCTCGGGCATGTGGAAGGCCTCGTTCCAGCCGCGGCAGACCTGCGAGGCGAAGGCGCGATCGAGGAGAGGCAGGTACTGGAAGATGTGGAGCAGCATCTCCTGTGGCAGTCGAGCCCAGTCGGGCAGCACATCTCCAGAGTCCTCCGCGGGCTGTCTGACCCTCTTACAGGAGTCCGCCGGCCCCTTGCAGGATGAGGGCCTGTCCTCACGGTCTCTGCTCAACCTCCTTTTCATTCTCGGGGGCCTGAGAGAGCTGAGAAGCATAAGAGGTTTAAACAGGCCTAGTGCAAACACACACACTCAGTGACAGATGCAAACATGCAGAGAGGCACGTTTAAACACGACGTGCATCCCAAAACAAGTTTATTATTCAGGCTTTGCTATATTTATTACGTTTGAATGGCTTTGAACTTTCCTGAAAACGAGTTAAACTGCTTTAATGCAATTACAAACTATTTCCTGTTTGGTTCGCAGCGATTTTAAGTTTCGTTACACTCAAGACTAGCCAGCAACCAGTGATTTTAATTAATAGAAGCAACTGAACTGCCATGGGTGAGATATTATTCATGAATAAACACGTTATTAACCCAGTAAACACAATGCATACATGCATCTAGTCACAGAGACAGTGATCTAGTTAGATTAAACCAACAACAACCTTACTGCGCTGCTGCAAATCCCGAATAAACGTTAACGTTACCTGTTTTGCGTGTTACTCATGTCGTCTCCCTTCAGCTCGCACGCAAACCGATGAAAAATAAGCAAAATCGCTGTTAGTCGTCTGAATGTCAGCCCGGACCGGAACCTGAACACATCCGAGCGGCGCGGAGGACACGCATTGAAGACGAATCGGGTGAATTTCTGTCGTGTTACGTTGTTGTTGTTTTCACGGGAGTCTGCGCGCGTACGTCTCGGAGATGTTGCTGGTTGACCTACTTCTCGCTGCGCTCCGTACCGCGGGAGATTTCGGCGTCCCCGCCTCCCTCCAGCGCTGAAAATGGCGGTGTTGTTGTCGCGCGTGAGCGGCGTGTTACCGGACTCTTCCTCCAGGGGGCGCACGGCGGCTCAGAAAGCCGACCCCTTCGTAAAACAGCATTCAGTTACTTAAATTAGACATTCATAAGTATACGCTTTTAATACGTGGTTCTAATTATTAGTATGTGAGTGACATGCTAATAGGAACTCGTACAGGCATTCGCTAGTGTCTCAGTGTTTGCTCGCGCCTCAGCGAGAGAACGCGGAGAAAGATAACACGCAGCACGTGACAAATGTTGTCATTAATATTGTGTTTACAAATGCGCCAGTTTACTTACAAGTGCATTTAATATTTCAAACGTATTTTATAGGTAATTTCGGTGTTAGGTGTGCCGTCTGTTTTTATTTATTTATTGCAAACATGATAAAAATGGAAAATATAATGCTAATTTTCGGGTCGCCAAGCTCTGCGCGCCACTGACTTTCATTTTCAGTTCCAGGAGTGAATGAGACGTGAAAGAAAAGCACAGGACGCTCCTTTCGTAATGTACCTTGCTGAACAGAGAACCCGGTTTATTATCACTACTCAGCTCCATCCACAGATAATAATACAAAGCAGATTCACAAGTTGCATTTTTTTTTTGTCTTTTACAGCAGCTGTTAATCACACCTCACAAACAATCCTCCCTATATATGCCTCCAAAAACAACCACTAAATAGCCACAATTTCTAATATATCTCGTTTTGCGTCCCGGTCCTTTGATTTGGTGTGAAGACTGGCCCCAAGGAGTCGTGTTCTTACAATACAAGAGCAGAACATACTCACCTTCGTTTTAAAATAACAGCAAACAGGGGTTTATACCACGTCATTGAGACAAAAGGGCAGACACCGCAGACAACAAGGCCCTCGATAACGACCTGACTACAGAAATGATAGCACACTTGCCGGGGAAAACACAACAGCGTGTGTATCACTGTATAAAAATGTACAGTGGCTTTATTGACATACATTCCATATGTTTACATCTGCGAGGAGGCACACCCAGTATTGCACTTCATTAAAAGTTCTGGCTCAAAACATAACCCAGAATATCAAACGAAACTGAAGTGAAGAGAGTAGCAACGCCGGAATACACATATGAAGGGTTACTGTCATTATATACAAGATTAGATAAATCGTACACTATTTTCCTCCAGCATCACATTCTAAAGTCCTCTTATAGCTTTTGAATCTTTATCCGTCAAATCGTGATGCACTCCAAAGTGAAGGAATACTGTACAGGATTACGAAAACAAAGTCAGTTTACATACAACAATAAAATCTTAAATCTGTATTCGAGAAGCGGAAATCGTGGCCCATCCGTGTGGTCTCGGATCCCAAAATCCTCCGTGCATTGTTACCCTTCAGTGGTCAGGAGGTGTGCAACGTTTATACAAGCCGCAGGGTTACAACGGCTGCATGCAAACACGTCACATTATTATTTTTTTTTTGTTCTTTTTTTCATTCTTCAGCATCTGAAGAGTGGGAGGATGCACGCTGGAGCACAGCGGCCCGTCACAGCCCCCTCAAAACCGTCACGTAAATCAAATCTCCTCCCGCGCTGAAGAGGGAGTCGGCTGCCACAGGAGGGTGAATATATATAGAGATCAATGTAGATGTTTAGAAGGTATGGGCATTTCTACACACGCCGCAGCCCAGAGCGAACTCCTCTCCGGTGGGAGGATGGACCACATGCAGGGGACACTCGCTTCCTTCTAACTGTTTTCCTTTTGGTCCTGTGAGGGGAGAATGAAAATGAATGAAATGTGTCATTGTTGCAAACAGCTTGTCATTAAACAAAGGCCTAATGCAACAAGAGAAGGATGATACATGAGTTCCTGACAAACCAAACATGGTGGTGGGGAGTTTTAATGCAAGCACTTATAACATGTATGAAGTGTTGTACCAGCAGGACAATGAGGCAGCTCTTCTTTTGGGACGCTGGTCATCCTCTGGAAATCATCATGACAGGCGTTGCAAAAATGTGTCGTCCCAAAGCAGAAGAACACAGCCACTGAGCAACAGTAACGACATTTATATTCCAGGAAATCTGTCCCGTGTTTAGAGCACATCTGCAGGAAAAAGAAAAAGCTCTAAACAACCTCATTCTATAGCAAACTCTCTCTTTCTCTCCGTTTCGCTGTGATTCGACATTACAAGTCGTCAATCGCATGATTAACCATAAACTAATTTAAAAAGCCATTGACTTTGGGACGACGGAACTGGATTTCTGGACTAATTTCTGCAGCTCTCTATTGTGTTAAAAACAGAATCGTAAACAAAAATGAAATGTGCCTTGTTTCTTTGTTCCCTCAAACACTGTTGTCCCACTGACCTGTGCTCTGGATACATCTGAGCACGCACCACAGATGAGCTCACGGGGATCATAATCGTCACCTTGTCCTGCTTCGGCATCACAGCGAGCTTCTCCCCCAAAATAGGCCTGGATGAGTCAGAGGTCACACTGTTAGCACTACAGCTGGAGAAATGGCTTTATCATGGCAGCAGGTCATTCTAAATCTCATTTCATGCTGGCAAATAGCTCCTGCTCTACAGGAGTGAGCTGCATTTAATCGTTTTTGTCAACCGTGTTTTTCCATTCTATTCATAGTAAACAGAGACATCCTTAAAGGGGCAGTTCAGTCAAACCCAACTGTTCTCTTTCTGAAAGCTTCCTCAGCCATCATATAAAAGCAGGATTGTTTAAAACTGCTTCTGTGTTCCACTCGAGGTATGTGAACACTACACAAAACAAAAGATCGAACCTTTTTGCACTTGAAGCAGACGTAGTAAGCATATCTGTTCATGGCAAATCCAGCGGGGTTGTTGTAGAATCGAGCTCCAGACGTTGTGATGGCTTCACTCTTGTGCAGTCCTTCGTACTCCACTCTCATTAAAGCCTTCCTCCTCACGTCCTCATACAGCTCTTTGATGGGGTCGAGCAGATCTTTTAGGACGGAGTGGTTTATTTTGTTCTAAAATGAAGACGCAAAACAAGAAAGACGCATCAAGTGGCAGGTCATCAGCTGTTAGATATCATGAGCAGCATCTTAGTTAGAGGAATGGAGGAAGAGTTTAGTCTGGCTTTGGTTCATGAAGAACAGAGAAGTATAAATGATCGAGGACTTAACGACTGGAGAAGTCTGACACACAGTATGTGACCAGAGAGAGGACTGTCGTTCCACTGGAATATCTTTGTGATTAATAAAGATAAAAAAAACATATGCATGGATTTAACTTTTACAATTAGAGCAATAACGTATTAAAGCTAGATAGGGTGTGTTACATGCAGACTTAGAGCAGAATTCTTCACCAAAAATTTAAATTCTGTCATTATTTAGTCACTCAAACATACTTCTTTTATGGTAGAAAGTCAGTCACATTTAGGTTTGGAACATGACGAATAAAATGACAGAATTTTCACTAGCTGAATTATTCCATTAACTAGGGCTGCACGATTTAGGCGTGGAGGGGATAATTGTGATTTTTGCAAAAAAAAAAAAAAAAATTTATATGATTAAAAAGAAAACTGTTTTCGAGTTTGCTGTTTTGTTTTTTAAACAGAAAATGGTTTTTAATATTTTATTAAATAATATAAAATAATTTTGTAAGACTTCTTAATTTAACTCAATAATTTTAATGATTAAAATCATTGAAATAATCACCGTGGACATACATTTTCGGCCTTTTTCTCCTCTGGCCAAAAACCGAAAATGCCATTTTCGGCTGATAATTTTAGGCAGGCAAAATTTTGGTGCATCCCTAAATATTTTGTGATTATATAAATATAAAATATTGATTATTATAATTGCTATTATTATTTAAGTATGATTTACATTATTAAATTATAATATGAAAAAAACTAAGAACAATTACTGTTCTACTATTATCAAGTAAAAATCAAGTATTTAAGAAAAATAATTCTTGTAACTGTAAAATTACAATAATGATATTTATGTCTTATATTACTTTATTTTCAAAAATGAAACCATCAAGCTTTTATTTGGTGGAGGGAGCCCTTGTAGCTTCTCAGTTTTGTGAGATGGGTGCATGTTGCGTTCCCAAATAAGTTTTTTTTATTTACTGTGAACTGAGCTGCCCTGAGACTCTGAAAACACTGGATTATGAGCTGCTCGCTCCTTCACTTTGACGCAGCACGTGTCTAATTAAAATACAATCTTTGCAATTAGATAATCACACAAAGCAATAGTGTGATTTTGATTTTATTCATATTAATCATTCAGCCTGACCTTTAACTCAAAGTGAGTCCAGACTAGCTTGTTTACCTTGCAAATAGGGCAAGACATGAACCCGAAGGTTATCCTGGGCCCAAGCCAGCGGTTGTCCAGAACCCTTCTTGTGCACTGAAGATGGAACACGTGACTGCAGTCCAGCTGCAAATAAACCAGGACAGACAGTTACATGCTGATCTCCTGTATGTATGTGATTCTATATCCTCTTAATGCCATCAGACGCAGTGACAGTATTCTGCTGTACCTGGATTGCCGGCGCAGCAGACAGAGCCTCAGTGAAGCAAATCATGCACATATCGTCAGCGTCCTGTTTCAGACAGACTGCGGTTTTGTCACAACCATGTAAACAGGGCAGACACAGCTCTTCATTTTTAACCCCTCCACACGGGTGACCGCACGGATGAGTCTTACTGCAGGCCAGCTTTGCGTACTCCTACACAAGAATTCAAACACACCAGAATGCTTGTGAGATCACTGAATTCCAGTGAAACATTTAACAGTGTAAAAAAGCATATCATTCTGCCAAAAAAAAAAGTGACATTCTGAGTGAATACCTGACAGTCTTGGTCTGAACATACACTTCCTACTGCAGACAGCTCTGTGCCGTTCCTGGTGCCACAGAAGCGGCAGACGTCTGAACTGCTGGATGCTGGTTTACCTGAAGGACAGTACAATAATGCCATTTTAGCTATAACCAGGCACTAGTCAAATAAAGAAGGATCCTGAAAATAGGACATTTCACAGCTGTGGCCTAGCGGTTAGATGTCAGAAATTATGCAGGGCTCAGGGCACAAATGCTGCCAATAGTGACTAAAATGCTGCAGGTATTTAAATTGTGAGGGCAAAAGAATCCCTGTTGTGAATTGCTCTCTTTTTTTTATCTGTTATCTAACATTTAACGTATTTCATAATATTCTGTTCCAGGCTTATGTAGTGCTTCTGTAGACACTGTAGTGAAGAAAACACTTTCAAAAACCCTAAAGGCAATATTTAAAAATCTACAGTAAGAGATGTGAAATATAATATATATTAAAATACTGCAGAAAATGTATTGTGTTTTGATATCTTGCACATTACTTGCAGCTAATTTTGTATATACGTTTTTGATTTTATCGGTAACAGGCGTAACTATTCCGACTTAGAATTAAATGTACTTTTACATTCATGCATTTGATGACTTGCAGGCACACATTCGATCAGTTCTTGCTTTCCCTGGGAACTGAACCAATGATCTTGGTGTTGCTAGCGCCATGCTCAAATTTTTTGATGTTTTGAAAAATAAAGCTCTAAAAAAAATTCAATGAAAAAATTTAGAGGGAAAATACTGTCTTGATAAAAATGAACACAGCAGTGTTTAGATGGACAAAGTTCGAGCCCCATTTGCACCATTCCCACTTCCCCCTCTTCTCTACTCTCAACATTATTAAACACTATTATGAAATGTGGAAGTCACCTGTGTGCTCGCGGAACTCCACCATTGCCTTCATGGTCTTAGAATCAGCCAATGCCATGAGCCAAAAGAGTTTGGTTCTACCACAGCCTTCATGTAGGTCCACCTTAATGGCCTCTTCCTCCTCCTTAAAGACCTGAGCATACCATGCAATGTGTTATGAAAAAATGTAAAATTATCCTTTTTTCTAATTCAAACTCCACATAATTATTTCCCATCGTAATTTCATTATCAATTCTTACAGTACTTCTATAGAACAAAACATAAATGTAGAACATAAAACAAAATATATATATATATATATTTACTGTATATATTTTTTTCTTATAACTATTATTATGATATACCGTAATAGTCTTGGTACCATATATTTTTTTAAAGCAGCATTTATTATATAAACTCTAACATGATGTCATATGGACAACCAGACAGTAATCAGGTGATTCGATATGTTCACCTGTCTCTGGTGGGATCGTGTGCGGCGGTGGAGATGGAGGAAGCGGTCGCAGTCAGTGCACAGGTTTCCACAAGCATTACACAGAATGATGGCTGCCGTCTCCCCGTCGTCATGGTTATCACACATGGGCTGCAAATTAAAAGTCGGGTTGAAGAAGTAAAGAGCTCATTCTCGGCAGAAGGACTTCTGTACCTTTGCACCGATTGTGCTTTGTAGCTATTAGACCCAATGTGCCATACCATCTGCTTCTGCTGCCCGTCTTTGCCCATCCAGCGCCCTGAAGACAGTCGGTCCACGTGGTCCTGATCCAGCACACACAGAGAGGCCAATGCGAGCCATAACTGACGAGAGGAAGCAGAACAATTCGAAATTTAAATTCAAGATGTACACATTCCCAGGATTCCATGACTGTGGGAGCCTAAAAGCAATCAGTTGATATTGCATTCCATTCTGCTGCTGACCTGAATAAGATCACATGACTGGTAAACTCCACCCACTAATCACCCCTGATCCCTCCAGCTGAAGGATCCTGAGTAATACTGACCTAGTTGGCAAATGTTCACTTGTGACAGATGAAGTGTGTGCAGTGAGTCGTACCCGAGTGGTGGCGATGCAGCGCACTGGACAGCGATGCTCCTCTTCCATCTTAGTGAGTGCAATGATGGTCTCAGCAATAGCATTCTTAGTCACCCTGGACCAGGCATCCGAGAGGTGACCCTGGGGTAAAAAGACTCTTAAATGATGAAATTCATGAACACACATCTACAGGAGATCAAGTGACACAGTGCAAGATTACAAACATGAAGCTGAACAGCAAATCCGCTGCATATTGTTGAGACAGAAATGCTGTTTATTATTAGATGAGCCATCATTACTCACAGCAGCCATGTCTTTGACAAGTTTAATGATAATCTCAGCGATCTGAGGAGGAGTGGAGCCCTTCATCCACCAGTGACTTACTCCACGACGTATGTAGCTGCACAAACAGACAAAAAAAATCAACAGAAAGTTAAATATATTTATTCCCTTAAAGTTCATTTCAGACCCTTAATAAGATCATTTCAGACCCTGCATTTAAAAAAAAAAAGTGATTTGCATCATAAAAATGAGTCATATTTTTTTCTCCAAAAAAATAAATAAAATAAATACATTTAATTAAGCAGGACACATTCTAATGTACAGAAAAAAAATAAAGCTTAATTAAATGTATTGTTTTAATGCTTGAAAACCCCTTTTCATCTTTGACCCATATATTTATATATCAGATTTACTGCACTTGTAAAAATAACAAAAGCAGTAAATTGCCAAAAGTTTCAAATGATAAAAAGTAGTATTAAAAATGTATAATTTAACTTAAAATCTGCAAATAAGTGGAAAAAATTAAAATGAGGATTCAGCCTAAAATAACAAGCCTTCAGATCGGCTGAGAATTAAACAAATCATTTGAATCTGGCTCAGAGGAAGATTAGAATCATGTCTTTTTGGCATGTTTTTCTGGCGAGGACTTCTTCACCTTACAAATAGTTGTCGAAAGCAAAAATGCTACGAAATGCACATATTTAGTGAAAATGTATCATGTGCTAGAGCAAAAAAGGCAGTATTTTTGGAATGAACACCCCTAAATTACAAGTATTGGATTTCATTCAGCAAATATGATGCGGGGGCATGTCATTTTCAAATGAAATCTAACAATGGCAGAATGCGAGCAAGCTGACCTTGAGTTGAAGATCATGGGTAGGGTGACTGTAGTGACTCCTTTGCCTGCAGCCATGCCAGCTGTGCCAACTATAGTGGTGCCCTTCGCCTTGAGCTGCACAGTGAGGGCCTTAGCGATGCAGCCCAGAAACATATCTAAAATGCCCAGCTTGCTCCAGTCACTCTTCTCGGTGGAGTGGATGATGTCACTGATGTCTGCTGGTGGTAGAGCCTTTACGCCGATGACGCTGGCCAGGCGCATGGGAGTGACCTCAGGAAGAACGCGTCTGAGCAGTGATGTCACCTGCATGGCAAGAACAGTGTTGTTTTCCAGATCCTGATTTTAGAAAGTCAAGTTCAGGACGAGCAGTTCACGATGCATTCACAAACCTGTCTCTGGACGCGTGGCGAGGCGGTGTGAAGGAGGGAGAAGAGGTCCTGCAGTAGGGTGAGCTGCTGGGCCAGGTACTGCCGCCCAACATTAGATCCACTCAAGGCCAGCACCATAGACAACAGCTCAAAGCAGTAAGCATCAGAGGAGGCGTCGTCATCACTCGGCTGAGAGTTGGCGTTCTCCTTGCTGGAAATGGCGTGCTCCCATTCCTCCCGCACTCGTGTGGCCTCCATACGGATGGCCTGGACGATATGGGCACATACCTGAGGAGGCAAACAGTGAGGTGTGAAGTAACTGGCAATTTACAGAGACTTGTGAACAGGGAAAGGCTGGCTGTCCACAGCCTGAAATGGAACCTCATAAGTAATGGATGTAGAACAGAGACTGTAGTGTTCACATTTTTTTTTTAAATCTTAGAGCTTATATATGTGCTATAAATAATGCTCATAAACAGCTGTTGAGATTCTGAATTGAGTATTCTTAAAGAGGCTTGGACAAAGCAACAGTATTTGATAGGTCATGACTTAAAGGCAGGGTATAATTTGGTTCAAAAACATTTTTTGTTAAGCTGGTAGAAAGTCTTTTCAGGTCACGATAGCAATCACTAAGTTAAGTGGTATAAATGTATTTATATCGTCTGTGGAAGATACATTCATAAAAGGTACATCCAATTGTATCCCTCGGTCTGTGTTCCATTACACTATTGCAGACCGAGCAAGAATGGAAGGCGTTATTATTGTAATATTATGCACTTTGTACTGTAAAGTTTTCTCAGTGGTGAATGAGACAGGAGGTAATCTGACAGGTTTGCATTCAACCCTCCACCAACACCATTTTCTCAACGTATCTTTGGTTATCTTGGATGGATTTTTAGGCAGCTCGCTCTATTTAATAGAGAGCTGAGAGTAGTTTCGATGGTGTTACCTGTTTCTGAAGGTTGGTCAGTTTGCTCCTGCTGAAGATGATGCCAACCATGTGCTCCTTCAAGTCTGCATCAGATGGAGCCTGAAGACAAAACATTAGCAAAAACATAATTTGAACAACGTCATCTTATGCTTCAGCGCTTGATATGGCATTGAGCAATGGTTGTAATGAGCCACCAAACACAACAGATTCTGGGACTGACTTTGTCTTCACCCTCAGGTGAGGAGAGCAGGTTCTTCTCTTCTTGTTCTGGTGTTGGTTCTGCATCACTGCAAATAAGTTTCCCAAATACCTACACAAACACATAAAAATGACTTTAGCCTTTCTTTAAACACTACCTGTGGACGGGTGTTTTACACTGCTGCGTCTGATGTACAGTGGTACTGAAACTAATGATGCAACCTTACTGCGCTTTGTGCCTTTGTGCTTACCTGTGATGTAATGAGGCGGAAGACACGCAGCGTCTCAGCCTCGCAGTTCTTCTGCTGAGTTACACTGGCTGATATCTGCCCAGCAATCTTGATGCTCTCGCCCTCCTTCCAACCAAGCACTTTGACCTGCCGTACCCTAAGCGTGTTCTCAGGACCCTTAAGCTCGATCTTGATCACATGATGGTCTCCTCCAGGCAGTTCGCTGGTCACCCAGCCCATGTGCCTTGAGTCCAAGTCAATCTGAGACAACAAAAAGTCCTTTCAGTGAAACAACCCTGGAGGCCTTAAGGGACCCCAGACTGATCTGGTTATTTCCATGCAGACATGCTTTGATGAGCATTTTGGTTGTCGGACTATGAGTGTACTGCCTTTTTCAAACTGAATTAATGTCATATGCAGAAGTATTGATAAAAGGGTGCGTGAACATTTTTTTTTTTTTTTTTTTTTTTTACCAAATTGTAAAAACATTCACTCTTTGATTTAAGTCCCACCTGTTTGATTCTGCAGAGATCTTCCACAGCCTTCCCACAAAGGAATATCATTGACGTGACTTTATTCTGACGGAACACAGGTTATATAAATCACTAGCTGTTTACAGATACATGTATAAATACAAAAACATTACTAAACAATTCATTCAAACTAGAAAATTGTCAGACAATGTCATATCTGAAAGTCTGAAGGTTATATAGACCTTATGCACTTCATAAAATGTATACAGCACATTAATATACTGACTGACTAAGAACGGACAGAAAAACAGAGAACAATAGTTCGCGAACTCACTCCAATGTCACGCGAGTTGTCAACATGGACAGAGACATATGACGCATTGATGCCTTTGACACAGCTGATAGTGATGCTCTTTGTTTTGTTCTTATCTTCGTCTCCAGACTCCCAGAACGTCTCAGTGGAGCCATCAGTCAGGCTGCCAATCATGGCTGGTCGGCTGGACGTTTTAATGTCTACCACGCTGGTCAGATCTTTCAGACAGGTCACCACACAAAGTTCCTGCAGTACATGTAAAAGGTATACCTTCATTGCAATGTGGGCCAATTTAGATAAAAGCTTCTGCCAAATGCATACACGTAAAAGCAACAGGAAAGAAATTCTTGTCAATCAACACAGGTGAAGTTAATGAAAAGTTTCCAACCTGACTAATCGCTTCGTATCCCGACTGTACACTGATGTTAAAACTCTCCTCACTGTCCCCATCATCTGATTTGGACAGGATGTTGTTGATGTGGTGAAACACGTTACTCTGGTGCAGGAACTGATGATCTGATTGTTTGAATTTAAGACTCCAACATCTAGTCAAACAGCCAAAGAAATACTAGATTTATACATTTATGAAAGCAATGTAAGTTGAGCTTGCATGTGCAAAATTTGCCATCACCAGGTACCTATGCTGTTGCTAGGGTGCTATTATGTGGTTGCTAAAGCGTTCCGGGTGTTATGTAGCATATTGCTATGTGGCTACTAAGATTGCTAGATTGCTAACAGTGTCTCTGTGAACAGACAGAAGATACCTCAGAGCCATCTGCTGAAGTGAGCTTCCACTGGGAAGTGACATCATGAGGTCAGAGATGGTCTGGAGCAGACGGTGGAAGGTGTGGGGCAGCGGGTGAGCCGCCTCGCCAGCAATGAGAATGTCAGACAGGGGGTGCTCACAGACACCTAAATCCTTCTCCTGCAAGAAAAGAGGAAAACCTCTGTTCATTTCAAGTGAATAGTGACTTATTAATAAACCATTAGCCGTGCTGTCGTAAGGCCACACCTGCTCGAGGTTCTCCTTGTTCCCTTTGTTCTCTTCATCCTCCTCCTCTTCCGTCTCAAAGGGAGATGGAGTCAGAGACGCCACAAAGTGCCACAGGATATCGTGGAGGGAGGTGGTTTGGGTAACATTACACAGCAGCCAATTAAAAGCCTGAGATGGAAACACAGAACAAAAGGTTTGTTAAGAGTTCCCAGAACTTCTTCTGACTAAATTTCCATTACTTTTCTAGTCAATTGTGATATCTGAATAAGGATGTCTTTGCAGTGACTGCATTAATAAAAAAAACTGATAAAAAACAAAACAAAACAACAGCTAAAATCTAAAAAAAAAAAAAAAAAAAAAAAGGACTTTAAATCTCATTTACTATATTTATTATTACTATAGAATTTTCCAGACATAATCACAGTTTTGAAATCCCCTTAAGTTTGCAGGTTTTTTCATGATCGTGGGAACCCACAGTTAATTCATAGTTAATATTCAACGATGTCTGTCTATGACTGTACAATTTGGGACAATAAGAAGAGGAATGAAAGAAGGCAGAAGGCCAGAGAGAATGTCTAAAAGAGTATATCGCTGACCTCCATGGCAAACACCCTGCAGGCTGATTTGCGGAGTGCATGTTTCATAGCCACCTCCAGACCCTCTAGATCATGATGCTGGATAACAAATGCCAGCACAGGCCACTGGAAGTTCCTTTCACCCTTGCTGAGAGAGCCATGGGCTGAGATCAGTCGAGACAACTCGGGAGAAGGGTGACGAAGCAGAGATGACCCAACTTGTAGAGACCAGCAGAAATTAACTCACATTTAAAATGTTTAACTCAACTTTTGAATTGTAAATTATCACAATAGTAAAATTCTGTACTGGTACTGTCATTATTGTAACAATTAGCTGAATTAATTAGACATTGGTAACTGTGTTGTACAAAGTGACACAACATTACCTGCATCTCCGCTGTGTACCCTGCGTCTTGGTACTGCTTTGACCCGTGCTGGGGAGGCTGAGTGCTGCTTATCATACTCAGAGGCAACCACTGAATATGAGCGCTGGAAGACTGTCCGCTTGGCTGTGTCACTATCTGTGATTGGACTTGTCTCCAAACTAAAGGAACAAAGTAAGTAAATAAAAAAAAATAATAAAAAATGAAGAAGTCATAAAGACATAATAGGCATATCCAAACCATAAAATGTTTATAGGACACAGTACTTTGGGAGGTGGGAAGCTTGTTAGAGTACCTTGGGGGCATGGACTTCATGTTACTTCCTTTCTCTTCAAAAACATTGGGGCAGGCATCTGGAGTGACTGAGATGTAGGGAGCAGGGACTGACGTAGAACGCAGGTAACGCATCTCATCTTGAAACAGGTTGTCATCTTGATAGGCCCCAAAGTTCTCAGTGTGTTGGCTGCAAAAAGGTCATTGAGAAAGACTCCATGAGATATCCAATACATTGAATTACTTCAGCAATGCAGCCCATGGTGATCAAGGTGAACACAAGGTATTTACCGGGCTAGCGTTTGCAGATAGAGGCAGCCCATCTTGTTGGGTAGTTCCTCAGACACTCCCTCTTTGAGGCTGGGCAGATGTGCGTGGAAGGGTTTAGGTGGGTGATGGCAAAGTAGACTTGGCTCAGCGGCACTGCTCAGAGACAGCAGGTACAGTGCATTGGCACGGATCACTTGGTGGGCCTCCATCGTGGGCAGAGCCCGTGGGGTTTTCACCTGAAGAGGTTTCTTCCTTGACTGCTTAACCTGATCCAAGAACCACAGGGTTGAACCCAAGAAAGAATTATACACTGTTTTAGACATGCGATATCTACAGATATTATGCATCTCCCTACATTGGTTGTGACAGGTATACCTTTTCTCTGGCAGCTGTTTGTTTATCTCTCAGGTACTTCTCTCTACAACGATCACACACCAAGTACCAGGTGCTTCCTCCAATCCCTCCATCTCCACAATTACCAGCCCAGCCTCCACAAAAGTGACCAATACTGTTATAGCCCTGACCTCCAGCATACCGCCCACACCCTGAAAGAACACAATACAAAGAACTGATGATAAGCTTCATCTACTGGACTGTATAACCTTTGAACTGCTCTAAATAAATCAGAATGGAGTAAGACCCAAGAATTGACGCACTGTACCTGGGTGGGCCTGTCTCATGTGGTAGGTAACAGGGTATGGGTGAGACTCTCCACACAGCTCACAGATGGTATCCTTCTCTGGGCCTCCCATAGCTAATTGAGCCATCTCCCCAAAGAGGTTCCCCCTGGGGCGAACCTCCGCTTTCTCCTTCTTCTTCTTCTCTTTCTTGGTCTTCTTGCTGTCCTTTTCATTTTCCTTCTTTTTAAGGATAGCACTGGACCCTGGACTCGGGAAGATCATATTCTGTGTAGCCGCTTTTATGGTAGCCATGGATATGTCCTCCCAGAAGGCAACTAGGTGCTGAAGGGTGAGAGGCAAGATAGACTTAGACCTCATGGAGGAGTGGCTGGACATCTCATAGGAGACCGCCTCACTTTTTCCATCCTCGCACTTCTCAGGCAAGGGTGGCTCTTTTAGCATGGACAGAACCTTGTTCTTGTTGATGCTACCCATCTTGGAAATGTCTGGGCCATGTGGTGATATGTTGAACATGTTGAGTGCCGAGGAGATCTCTAGAGAGTGACGGTTCTTCAGTTTGCTCTCCTTCTCCTCAAAACCCTGCTGGCAGCTGAGAGAATTACGGATGGGTGCATGTTCTTTGGTCAACTCAGGATTGAACTTGAGGAAGGAAGAACATGCCATGGCATCATGCACTATGCCCTCATGCCACAGGAAGGCAGCAAAAACAGCACGGGCACATTCTGCAACAGAAGGTGACATGGCCTGCTTGGCGGGTTCAGTGGGACGCACGTTTTCACCCTTAAAGAGTGGCCCTGATTTGTCTTTTTTGGGTCTCACATGCCTGCTGGAGGTTTTACGGCTGACTTTGGGTGAAGAACGACTTTCGAGTTCCTCCTTGACTGGGGCTTTTCCGATACTAAAGTGGACCTTGGAGGAGCCCTCTTCAGCATTGTGCAACTCTGCATTCTCATCATTGGCTTCATCGTTGGATAGCAAGGTGCTGGACCTACACACCTCCACTACTTCACTGTGGAGGTTTTCCTGAACTACATGAGGAGATGGGGCTCGGTTCTCGGCATTGCTGCTTCCTCCTTTGCTCTCTTTGGGTGAAATTTTTGGCTTGGGAGATGTAGACCTGCCCCTCAGAGGTTCCATGAGAGGAACCTTCTTCTTTCTAAGAGTGTCAGGGTCTAGCGTATAAGAATCAGATTTAGATCTCTCACGTGGAGGGTCCAGGTGAGCTTTAGAAGAAGGACTAACTTTAGAGGGCAGGTTCTTATCATGAGGAGAGGAAGAACGTGGGGAACTGTTGCTGGAAGGGCTAGATCTGCCCGAATTTAAAGTTTTCTGTTTGGGTGAGGAGGAACGGGAGCCAGAGTTCGGAGACTCAGCCCTCAGACCTGGGGTTCGGCCATCAGCTTTCAGGGCTTGTAGAGTGTTGTGGTTAGGGGAATGTGAGCGGCTGTGAGAGTCAGACCGCAGTTTGCCGGTGTCTGATTTGAGAATAAGGGCCTCACTGGCAGATAGACTCTCATTGTTCTTGCTCTTCACCTGGTCAACAGATCGGCTAGAGTGACTGTCCGTTTTGGAGGATCGACTCTCTTGACGATGCTTGCTGCCTGGAGACATAGACCGACTGGCCATGTTATCCCTGTCACCTGTGTATCGTAACAAACCATCAGTTACCAAAGTGCAACTCATTTGTGCAGGAGGCACTGCACAAATACTTGTCAGGCCTTTTCACATACGTAAGGATAAAAATAAAAAATGCAAGACAGTAAAAATGGCACCTGAAAATGTAAGGGAAAAATAATTTACAACATAAGAGGAAATTAAAAAATAAAAATGTAAAACAATAGAAGTTAAAATTACATCTACAAGAATCCACTGAAATCCAAGAATGATCTTATATTTCAATTTACTGACCAACATTTATTTACATAAGAATTAAAGTATTCGTAAGATTTTAAAGGTATAGTTCACCGAAAAATGAAAATTATGTCATTAATTACTCACCCTCATGTTGTTCCAAACCCGTAAGACCTCAGCTCATCTTTGGAACACAAATTAAGATATTTTTGCTTCATCCCGAGAACTCTCTGACCCTCCCATAGATAGCAAGGGTACTTCCACTATCAAGGTCCAGAAACGCTGCAAGGAGATCGGTAAAATAATCCAGGGGACATCAAGGGTTCAACCGTAATTTTACAAAGCTACGAGAATACTTTTTGTCCTCAAAAGAAAAAAAAAACACTAGTGACACCCTAGGCGGTCATCCTAGTGCCATTTGGAGAGCAGCTGACACAAGACAGCATACGCAATATACGTTCAGTGGATACTCTCCAAAATGGCACTAGGAGGAGACAAATTGTTGAATTCTTTTGTGCACAAAAAGTATTCTCGTAGCGTTATAAAATTATGGTTGAACCCCCTGATGTCACATGGATTATTTTACCGATCTCCTTGCTACGTTTCTTGACCTTGATCGTGGTAGTACCCTTGCTGTCTATGGGAGGGTCAGAGAGCTCTCGGGATACATCAAAAATATCTTAATTTGTGTTCCGAAGATGAACGGAGGTCTTACGGGTTTGGAACAACATGACGGTGAGTAATTAATGAAAGAATTTTCATTTTTGGGTGAACTATCCCTTTAAGGTTGCAAATGCATAAATATCGATTTGAATGGAAAGCACCCAGGTCATGTGAAATATTTTGTCAAGCTGGTAAACCTGTCCGCATGTATATTCCAAAGCACTACATACTCTGTTGCCATGCCTAAGAGGGGAAATAAATGGACTGTGGAAGAGAGGATGACATGAAACCCCTCCCTGTTGTGAGTCTCCAGGGTGCTCCCAGGAGAAGACATGCATTACCCACCCTTTTGTCTGAGAACAAGAGATGAGAGAGCGGTGCCAGGGCCGGTCGCACTGCTTTTGTGCACACGCTCACGTGAAGCAAGGCTGCGTGATGAAGCATCTACAGCGGAAAACAGTGGCAAGGAAAGTAAGCAACAAGGCTTGAACTAAGGAAAATCATCAGAGAATGAGAAAGAAAGTGAGAGCCAATGAACAATGGAGAGTGGAAAAAGGACTGCATGAGGTAAAAGGGACTCTGAAAGAAGGGCCTGTGTACACTTGATATTAACAATCGTCTTGGGTGATCTAATCTCAAATGGACAACTGAGAAATTGCAGTTTACACCTGGTATTTACATGCGTTTTAAAGTGGTCTGTGCCCACTTTGTTTTCAAGGGGAGAGTTAAAGATTTTGTGACTACATGTATAACTTACAGCATCAGTTGCTATGTTCAAAACAGATGTAATAGATGTGCACCTGATGTAAAGGCTATTTTAGAAAGTATACATCAGAATTAGAACAGGATGCATAATTAAAAGGCAGCATCACAAATATATATAAAAAAATTTGCTTCCAGATATACTTTTAAAAGTTTTTAAAAGTAATCTCACCCCAAAAATTATGTTTAAGTGAAATGGTCAATATTTCAGTCAAGCTCCAACATTAACTGAGCATTTTAGATTATCTGAGCTATGGCAGAGAAGTTCTGTGAAGTCTTGTGTATGTAGATGTGTGGTTTTTTCAAATCTAATTTAATACTTCTCTTACACATGTACAATTTACACAGGTAGTTTAAAATTTAAAACCCTTGTTTTTGAGCAATGAAGTACTAGCAGTTCAGTAGGTGGATGGTGTTGTCTGGGATGCATTAGTATTTACACAACCAGCCTAGTGTGGTGTGTTTCAGACTACCTACAAATTGGCTGTCAAAAATATATTCAACCCCATTCAAGCACTGAAATTGGTGATAAGATCAGCCACGATGGATGTTAACACAGAGTAAACAGGGCCAGATGAGCATCTAGGTACTGGGAAAGATATATGAATAGAGAAAAAGCAACAAGTAGAAGGACAGACACTGTGAGAGAGACAGATACTGGTAGAAGCACGCACAAGACTAAAACAAAACTGGGCATCAACCAGTGCAAAGAGGGTGGCAGAAGAGTGAGAATAAAATGTGAAGAACTGTAATGAATCTGAAATGCAGATTCAGAGTATACTGGCAGTGGAAAATATTGAGACACTTGCTCCTTAAATTTCCAAATAACCCAAATTCATTTTTGGTTATGCAGACCTATGGATTGAATTGTGGATTACACTGGGGGATGCAATGGTAAAGCACTGCAAGGTTTTGATTGCGTGGACAGATTCCTGGACCTCTTGTTAACTGTTTAGCTAATGAATGATCAAATTAAGCACTGTACATATAGCAAGCAAGAAAAAAGTTAACAGAAACACTGACATGAAACACACACTGTTAGTAGATACAACAGAAACACAGAAGAGGAACTTAAATGTTATTCAGTCACTGAAGTTAAAATGAGACAAGAAAGAAAAAAAAATACCAATTCAAACACAGCAAGCAAGCGGGTGGACACCGACAGAAAAGCAGGGGAAATAAGCCTAAACGGATCTCAACACAACCTATGGGATACTAAACAAATAAGCGCTTAAGACAAGAACAAGCAGCACCTGTGCAAGCAAGCACCGCCACTACCTTACAGACGGACAGACTTACTCGGAAGCTGTGGATGCGGTTGAGGCTGCTGGGAAAGGGATTGTCCAAACACAAATGGGCTGTGGACAAGGGAAGAGGGAGGTTTGGCAGCTTGCTCAAATATGGAAGGAGTTGGGAGGAAAGGCCCAGACTGAATGGAATTCAGCATGGCACTCAGCCGGTCACCTGCAATGCGGAAGACAATGGGAGTGCTGTTGCTTATATGATCCTTAATAGGAGCCATACAAAACGCTAGTCAGTTTAACGCCCCACACAAACACGCTCACTGGAAATAATGGGGTGTGTGAGTGGGTCAGCTGAACCAACGTGAGGGGAATAAGGAATGAGCAGGGGAGCCGTAGGTCAGGTTTTCATGTTTTCATGAAACCTCATGTCTGGAACAACTACAAAAACATTGGCAGACAAAGCCAATGCTCTGCTTTCATCCCTTTTATAGTGCAACTCATGGATATTCTGTGAGGGGGAGGGGGTTTGTTAAACTGCATTAAACATTTTAAATTTTAATATTAACCTAACAGTTATCATGACATTACTGAAAACTAATATTTTGGCTGAGTTGGTAAAGTCATTTTGATTTTATCTCAGGAACCGTTCGGATCACAAAAAGTAGGCATTTCATATGAGAATGGAACATGTAGCAGAGTTTGCAGGGAATTCTGAGAAGACTTTTTGACTGTTTAAAGTCAGGTTCACCCTTGAGAACAGGTCAAGGTATCCCAATAGAAGTATTTATGATCATTCTTAACTTGTTTGTTAACTGCTATCACTGCCGTAATCTTTATTCAGTTATATTAACATTATCAAATGACTGCATTTTTAATTATCAAATAATTTGCAAATACTGGCAGGAATTTAAAAAGATAACTTGGACATCCTAGGTGACATTGGCCAAAAAGGAAAATCTTTTTAGAGAAAGAGAAAGTTGTTAATTTTTTTTCTTGGGAATATTGAGCAATTCTAAGGTTAATATTGACTTCATGTCGACTTTTAGTCAAGAAGCATTTAGTGAGGCACCATAATTACGTCAAGGGTCTTTTTTTTATTCAGATAGACTTATGTATAAGAGGTGATGAAGGACCCATCAGACAGCGGTCTATGGGTAACGCCACTAAGCAGCGGTGCATGAGGACAGTATGGTGAGAGCCAGTGGACAATAAATGGGTAAGACCCAGCTGCAGCACACAGAGTCTTGCCCATGCACACAATGATGCCTTCACACGCCACAGACGACAGCCAAGACACACAGATCACAGCATGCAGAACACAATTACTCTGATTACACAGAGCTGAATTAAGACAAATTATTGTTTGCTTTTTAATCAGGGGTCATACAGCACTTTAAATAAATAAAAGACACTGTTTTGATATTCACTATATCCAGGGCTCCTTGAAGTTTCCAAGACTTTCCCTGTTTTTTGTAATCACTGGATAAGGAATTTAAAAGATCATTGCATGTGCAGTATTCACTACCATTTGGGATCAGCAAGATTTTTTTTTTATAATTTTTTTTTTTTTTTAAAGAAATGAATACTTTTATTCAGCAAGGATGCATTAAATTTAAAGTGACAGTAAAGACACTTACAATATTACAAACAATTTCAAATAAATGCTGTTCTCACCCAAAGAATCCTTAAAAAAAAAATGCATCACATTTTCCACAAAAATATTAAGCAGCACAACTGTTTTCAGCATTAATTCAAATGATGGCTGCTAAAAATTCAGCTTTGCCATCACAAGAATAAATTACATTTCAATTGTAATAATCATAAGTATTATTTTAAGTAATAATATTTCACAATACTCCTGTTTTACTGTATTTTTGAGCATAAGACACTTCTTTCAAAAACATAAAATTATTACCAACCCCAAACTTTTGAATGCTACTATATGTTTGATAGAAAAAATTCCACTTTTAACCTAAAAGGTTTTAAGGAACATGTAGGAATCACAGTTATTAAAATATGAATACAACAACAACAACAAAAAAAAATCCTGGATGACTGGCTATCTACCACTGTTGGATTGGCATCAATTTTGTGAAGTAACATTTAACATCATGGAATAAGCTACCAAGATATATCTGATTAAATATGACAGATTTAGCATGAAAAAATGCTTAATCGGCAAATGCACTGTAATCATATAAACAAAGGTGTAACTGTCACTCAGTAATAAATCACATTTTATTTCCATCTCTCCTGGATCTTTACTCTCACCTTTGTTGTTGATGCCGTAGTCAAAGCCCTGAGCCCCGGAGCTTTCCACACCCCTGTTAAACGCCTGCACTGAGAACGGGCTGGGAGGAGGGGTCTGGGCTCCATGATCCAAAATCGCTTGCTCTGCTCCAAACAAAAGCATAAATAAACATCAGTAATTAACAGCCAGCTGTATTTCAGCTTATGGTTTATGAATGCTCTTTCACATTACTGTTTCCTATTCAAAGGAACAGTCTCTTTAAGTACAATTAAGTGGCCTGTTATTTCACTAATGTACAATTCAGTTTTTTTTAAACATATTTATAAGTACATTAAAAGTGCACATTCAATACAATTAAGTGCACATTTTTTTGGAAGTGAGAGGAGTGTGTTTGCATTACCTTCCTCGTGACGCAGGTACTGGTTTCCCCCTCTGTCTCGGGCCAGAGACCAGGCCTCCCCATCATCACTCTCACAGAACTCCACCACACTGTTCTTATCCAGCTGAACCCAGGTGCCCTCCGGGTTAATCACCTGATACAGACACAGCTTTATTTACCTCATCTCTCTCTCTCACACACACAAACCTGACACCACATCAATCCAGAGCACAACTCATTAGCAAACAAAACTCAGTGGAGGTGCTAAAATAACAGCGCATTTAGAAATGTGAAATCAAATACATGATGTACCATTCAATTTTCAGGATTTATGAATTGTAACGAGACATTTGACTTGATTTTTGAGAAGAATAGCAGTATTTGTGTAAGTTGGGAGGCTCAGAGACAGCGACTTTAGGAGAGCATCTGAGGACAGCATGACACACCACACCCTCTACTGAGAGAAGAAAGAGGCAAAGTCCAGCCCTTCTATAATCACATATGGAGACCATTCAAATGCCATAAAAAGACAGGTGTTCACCAGAGTTGTGCACCATTCAGAACTTCCATTTAATTCCTGAATTTGAATTGAACCATAAAACAGGATGCAGAATTGTCATTTGAATTTAAGTAGAATTATAAATAAATTATATTATATTAAATTATAATAAATTTAAAGGGATACTCCACCCTAAAATGATTTTTTTCTTTCATTAATCACTTACCCCCATGTCGTTCCAAACCCGTAAAAGCTTCATTCGTCTTCTGAACACAATTTAAGATATTTTGGATGAAAACCGGGAGGCTTGTGACTGTCCCATAGACTGCCAAATAAATAACAGTGTCAAGGTCCAGGAAAGGTATGAAAGTCGTCGTCAGAATACTCCAAATGCCATCAGACGTGCAATCTGGGTTATATGAAGTGACGATTCAACAATTCCTTTGTCAACAGTCACCTCTGTGTCTCTCCATATCACCGTATGTTGTGTTTGCTCTTCTGTGTCATCCGCGCCACAAGGATGCGCTGTTTTCTTTCAAATCTAGGTTAAATACACGTAGAAACAGCACATCCTTGTGTCACAGATGATACAGAAGAGCATATGCAGCATATGCAGAATTATTGAATAAAGTCGTTATTTTTGTTTTCTTCGCTTACAAAAAGTGTTCCACGGAACGACATGGGGGTAAGTGATTAATGAAAACATTTTCATTTTGGGGTGGAGTATCCCTTTAAATAGTTTTAATACTTTGTCAGAATGAATTACATATAAATATCAAACACGTAACAGAAATAGTACACAATATTAATAATGTTTGAAATGCTATCTTTAGATAATATAATATAATATAATCTAGGGTATCTACAGTACAGAAATTATAATATAATATAATATAATATAATATAATATACAAGGGTATCTACAGTACTGAAATTAGAATATAATATAAAATAATTTAACATACATAATAACATGACATAAACAATAAATAGGCATAAATAATCAAAAATTATTTGTGTATTGTTTCAAAACGTGTGTTTGACCAATTCAGCTCTGTTGTGTCACTGCTGAATTTCTCAGAACTGGAATTCCGCATATATCTTTTCCTATCGTACCGATTCAAATTCCAGTTCCACATCCTGTGGGACAGAACTAATTCAATTCAAATACACATACATGAATTGAAAAGGAACCAATTCTTAATTTTGCTCAACCCTGGTGTTTACAGAGTGGAAACTGAGATGACTTCAGTATTTTTTTTTTTTTTTTTTTGCAATTCAGAAGTTTCATCTGTCATCACTGTTAATAGGTAATTAGGATATTTATTCATTGTCACATCACACAGAGTTTCCTACAGAGCATGCCAGATTATACTGCACTGTTACTGTGCAAAAGCTGAAGCCATGCTTGGTAGTTCTTGAGAGGGGCTTTAATGATGTGTACAGAACAACAACACACCCACGCCAGAGCCATAGCACGTATGGCCTCTATCAAAAGACGTTACACAAAGGGTTCTCAGAATGTCTAAAGAAAAATGAAGAAGTTGTGTTACAGAAACTGTAGAATCAGCAAGAAATCTGGCTAATTAGTCATTTATTGGCAGCCACAGTAACACAGTTGGGAGTCCATACCTCGCCTACCGCCTTGACTTTGTTCCCCAGAACTAACATTCCAATGGGGATACCTCTAAGGTTTGGGCAGCTTCTGATGTTGTGACCCGAAGGTCCGGTCTTCACTACCTTATAAAGACCCGGTCCGCCACCCTGGCCTGCACCCAGGTCACCAACATTGGCGTCATGGGAAGGGCGGCCACTGGTCTCCTTTCCATAATCATCCAAATTTGACCTGCCCTCCTGCAAAACCAAAGGACACTGGTTAATTTAATTTGAAAGCAAGTGGTACATTATAAAATTATGTTCTTAAAATATTCAATCTAATTTTTTTTTTTTTTTTTTTTTTTTTGGATTAGAAGACAATAAGTCTTCATTTTAGGGTCAATGACAAATAAGGATGTCTGATATGATGAAAACGAAAAATCATCCGTAACATTAAATACTCTTTGAATTTTTTTCCACCCTTTATATAACTCTTTTTAAGAGTATATATATATATATTATTTAACGCATTCAAAAATGCATCAACAATTAAATTCAGAGAACAGATCTGAAAAGAAAAACAAAAAATGTCATTGTCCCTTTAACATCGTTTGCTACCAGCACAAATTACCCGCTTACATCAACAATACATAGACGTATAAATTGTGCTTCTACATACAAACAAGACAATCTTTACAAATATCATCTTATCCTAATTGTAGGTTGTGGGATGAAGATCATTATAACACACATAGAAGTGTGCTCTGATGCAGAGTTCTGCTGACTACTACTATACAGACATGCTTTTCATAAACTGACAAAAGAATAATTTTGCCTTTGTGTAAGGGGGAAAAAAACATGCATTCACATATTCAGATTTTTGTTAAAGGAATAGCTGACAAAAAGAAAAATTCTGTCATTATTATTATGATGCATTATATTGATATTTTTACAATGGAACACAAAAGGAGAATTTTGAAGAATCTTTTCCATAAAATGTTGGACGCCATTAACATTTTTTGTATAAATTATTTTTTATGAGCTTAACAGATGTGGTCAATATTAACAAAAGTGTGCAAAAATGAATTTCCCTTTTGTGTTCCATGAAAGAATACAGCATACAAAATTAAAATGAGATGAAGGTGAGTAAAATTAACAAAACATTTATTTTGTGTGTAAACTATTCCTTTAAATCCTCATGCAACTGACTTTCAATTGTTTTAAATGTGAACTAAGACATGAAAACGCAAAAAGCTTTACCCAAGATTAACAATGTAATGATCATTAGGCTCTTATAACACATTCAAAACGTGTTACTGAAAACTTTGTGCATACAAGGAAAAGATGATGAAATATATTTTGTTTCACTCACACAATTACACAATTAAACATGCAACTCTGATGATTCTCCAAAAATCACAATCGGAAACACTGGTGAAAAGCAAAGCAGCAGCCAAGCTACACACACCTCATCTTCTGACAACTCACCTGGGGAAAACAAGATAAGGTCGTCCAAGACAAAAAGTCGATATCCCTGACTCCTTGGCTAGCGCTAAAGATATTCTAAGCAACAGATTATAAGCAAGTCAAAACACGGTCTGGAATTACCTTCAATTAGAAACGCAGATGGTATGGTTTGTCTTTTTTTGGAAGAGATGGATTTGTTATAGTGAGAGTTTCGTTATGTGTATATTATTTCTTTCAAATTTTCTTCATGAGCCAGTCAGAGAAGAATTTGAAGGCTGAGCAAAAGGTCTAGCAAACAAAACAAGAGTTCTGCTGAAGACTGTGACCGCAAATGCTCCAATTGCGACACAATTTAAATCCCATCAAAATACGGCAGATGAAAGATAAATCACATAAGAAATATGAAGATGCATAATCTTCCAAAAAAGATTGGTGGTGTGTCATGCTGTTCCTACTGGGAGCCTTGATGACATTTTCACATCCAGAAGTAATTATACTCTCAGAATCATGGCCCACTTTCAGGCCTTGGGTTAGGACAAGGCTTGTTTCATGGCAGAACCTCATTAAAGTTGCGGGACCCCGACAGCTAATTTAGGGTGAGCAATTTCAACAGATCAACCACTTTTAAACCAATTGTTGAAAAATTTTTAATGAATCTTTGTCTGTTCATGAATGTCCGTCATTTCGGATTGGTTAAGTGAAGAGTTTTCATTGGGCCGCACTGATGCAGCTCATCCGTCTATACTGTCATGACCAGGAAACAGCACAGCTTTGTACACTGATATTCATTATCACACAACAGCTATTCTTCACACCACATATGATGAGTAACAACACAATAGGGCTGCACGATTAATCACACAGATTACGATTACAGCTGCGCAATAAACTAATCATGAAGCATCAATTAAAGAATTTCACCTTGTTCGCACGTTGGAGAGTCTCTAAGCCTGCTTTGTGTTTTATTTCTGTTACGAAAAAGAAATCTGAAGAAACATGACTAGACACTCAAAAAAAAAAAAAAAAGCTGAAGAAGCGAATCAAAAATAATAATGTTGCAATGTAGATAGTGTAAAACCTAACAAACACAGTGGAATACACTTCTCAAATTTTTCACAGATTTTTGCCCTTGATTTACATTTAGTCATTTACCAGACGCTTTTATCAAAAGCAATTTACAAATGAGGACAATAGAAGCAATCAAAAACTAACAAAAGAACAACAATACATAAGTGGAAATGACAAGTCTTGAGAGGTGAGGATTTGTGAACTGATGCAGGATGGTCACGTGACAGTAGCTGGGTTTCCATCACCCTGCTTTTATGTGCATTTTGAAGTATAGCATCAGAATCGAGTGATGGAAACGCTGAATTTCAAATAGAAATGCCCTAATTCGCAAAAACGTTTTACGCTTGCTTGAGCTGGTTTTAGACTTGTGTGAAAAAGGGTTAATGCGAATAATAGGAGATGGAAATGCATTTTGCGAATAAATTCCTCCAAGTGCATCAAGAAAGTCATGTGACTTAGTAAATCCTGACTAACCAGCGGACCGATCTTGTTCCACAGCATCTAAAATGTTGTTATTGTCATTCGGAAACGCCTGAGCAAAGTCTGTCAAAGTATTTCTGTGTAATTGCCTGCCAGAACTGTTAAACGACTGCATTCCCAAACAGCAGCATCCACCTCCGAAAGCAATAACCGCATTCATTGTGTTTCGTCTGCTTGTTCTGAGGTGCAAGTCATTTATTATATAGGAAAATTATGATATTCAGTAGCTTCTCCTACTTTTCTTAGTGATGTATAGTGCCAGTTTATCAGGAAGTGACGTTTTGTTCTCTTTGACTCATTGGATGGAAACGTGGCTTGTTCGCGAATGTTTTGTGCGATATTCCAATTTTGCGCACAAGTTAAATTCGCAACTTTGGATGGAAACGCGGCTAGTGACAACACGGCGGATTATTTTCTTGACAAGGAACGTAATATTTTAATGTGAACACTATCCATCCATCGTAATAAATAAATGTGACCAAAATAAAACAATCAACAAAAAACAAACTTTGTCGTAATCGTGCAGCCCCACAAAACAGTGTACATGAGTTAGTGTCTTTCAACCAGGAGTTAATAAGACAAGGAACTGGCAACATGCACCCACCCTTAACACTTTCCATCCTGGTCTTCGAGTGATCGTGCCCAAACTAAACTACACAGTAGCACTAACACATGCAAAGACACATGTTGTTGGGCTTTCTAAGTAACTGACACAGCATGCTTGTAGACATTTGGGAGTGGGTCATTAGATGCCCAAGATTCACTGGTTCAAAAAGAGCCAAACAAGCCTAAACATGACTGAGGTTAAGCTGGCAGTTACAAATCCCGTTCCCAAATGAGGAAATAGGGGCTCTGGCTAATCTACGAAGGGGGAGGCCTTTTACTTACGTCGACAGGGACCAGGAGGCTTCTACCCAGATGCTGGTTAAAAGAGAGGCACCAGGCTTCAGTGTACCCATTCATGTTGGGAACATACTTCTTAACTGTCTCATCATTCAGTCTGAGCCAGACACCATCATCATTGTGGATCTATGGGAAACAAGCAACAGAGCGGAGCCATGCCCTCCTGTAACTGCTAACACGGCCCTCGCACGAGCCTCCGAGGCTGCAGAGCCAATCGTGTTAATGCACAGCACCAACCAATTGAATTTATAGAGGATGTCGGAAAATGAGATGCGTCATGTACACAATTTGAATATGTATGTAAATGCTATTGGAGGTTGCCAGCAGGGAACAACAGGCCCTTTCATGTGTCTCATGTTGAGGCTTCAACATGCTCAGCACAAGCGTCATGTGCCTAGAGCTGGGTACCATTAAAAATTTTTCGATACTGATACCTTGACTTTGAACTTCTTTCGATAGCCATTTTGTGAAATCCATTCTAACAAGATCACATTACCTCAAAAAAAACTTGGTTTTAAAACGCATAGCTTTGATGGCTCACTGGCTCACTGACTTTGATGAGATTAACCCCTTAGGTATCGAAATTTCGAATGCAATGGTATCAAGGCAATTCGGTCGGTGCCTAAAAAGTATCGAACTTGATACCCAGCCCTACATGTGCCACTCTGAGCATGTGAAAAACGCTGCCGTGTCATTGAAGAGTAACTTCCATAAGTTTGCCACTTAACAAGACAGCAGGAAGTTTACACTACCACTCAAAAGTTTGGACATGAATAGAAAAAAAACTTTTATATTCACTTGCGTTTTCCCTTACTATACGTTCCAAAAAAGTAAATTTAGTTCTAATTTTAAGCATTAAACACAGATCCAAATACTGCTAAAATAATATATAAATAATTATTAGATATTACAATACCATTCAAAAGTCTGGGGTCAGTAAGATTTAATAATTAAGAAATTACAATAAAATATAAATACTTTTATTCAACAGGAATGTACTAAATTGATCGAAATTGATCAAAGACATTTATAATGTTAAAGAAGATTTCCATTTCAAATAAATGCTGTTTAACTTTTCTACTCATCAAAGAATCCTGAAAAAACGTAGCAGTTTCCACAAAAATATTAAGCAGCATTTGACCCATTTTCAACATTGATAATAATAATAAATGTTTCTTGAGCAGCAAATCAGCATATCAGAATGATTTCTGAAGGATCATGTGACACTGAAGACTGGAGTAATGATGCTGAAAATTCAGCTTTGATCACAGGAATAAATTACTTTTGTAAAATATATTAAAAAGTATATTAGAACAGTTTTTTTAAATTGTAAAAAATATTTTACAATATTACTTTTTTTACTGTATTTTTAATCAAATGAATGCAGAACAGACTTTGATAAACCTAAAAATATCTTATTGACCAAACTTCTGAACAGTGGTGTGTATAAATATAAAAACAATAAATAACGGTATTAATAGATAATACATAATGCAATTACTAGGATAAATATATAAAGTATTCTTTAAAATAAAAAACAAATTCTGTTAAGTTTGTCCAAAATTTTGACTGCTAGGTGTTTTTGTTATATATATAGCTTGACCTGTCATGCAAGCGTCATGCAGTTTTTCCAATTAGGTGTGCTTTGAAAGGTCAACGGCATACGGTTGAGCCAAGTTTCTCTGGTAAGGCTGTAGCTGTCATGTGAAAGGGTCTTCAGAGCAACCGACAGCACCACAGATGTGAGATTGGGTCTAATAGGAGCTATGAGTGTTTGGCATGCAGCAATGGGCTTTTTAGAAATTGGCTGGGATAGATAGTATCTATTTGAGATTTAACTACAGCCTCAGAGTCTCCTGCATGTGAATGAAGCAAAGGATAGGCAAATAAATGCTTCCGACCAAATCAAAAGTCAATTTGAAAGCATTTGAAAGAGTTGCAGAAATCGTTTTAAAAGCCTTTTGTTTTAAAACAGAGCATTAATTAATCATTCATAATTACGTTCACAGATGAAAGAAAGAGAAAACAGAAAAGGACTTTAATTCAGAAGAGAATGGCCATATTCTAGTCCGGTTTACCTCGTCAATGAATGTGATGGTGCCATTGACTTGGACTATGCCTATCTGTTCGCTCTGCAGAGAGGGGTGACTACGCACGCGCAGCCCTGCGCTGTCCTTGGCCACAAATTTGCGCACCTGAGAGAAGCAGAGGGGGAGAGACAGAGAGACAGATGAGAAGATGGCAGGAAGCTGCAGTCAGAGAGTGAGGAGTCACAGCACAGAGAGAACAGAACCCGCACATCCTGTCAGCCGAGAGAAACGTCAGTCCATCTGATGAGCTCAGACACATTCAGCAGCAAAGAACGGGAAAGACATCTGATTTAGCGCAGTTGTGTTGCTTGTTTCCCAGTTTAATACACAGTAAACAGTAACACCATTTGCACTGGTATGTATAAATAGCACTGGCACCACACAGCTATCTGCACTCCAATAGTCTAGTGTAGTCTCTAGCCGTCCAAACTAACTTTTTTAACTTTCATTTTAATAAACAGAAATAAACGTGCCTATATATATATATATATATATATATATATATATATATATATATATGTATGGATGTATATATATTGCATGTAATCCCCTCAAGTAATAGGTTCTAGGTGTAAGCTCATAGTAAAATAATTACAAAATATTTATAATAATTAAATAATAAATAATTACAAAAATTCTGTTTAAAAGAGTTTCAGATGGATGTTAGCAAGTCAAGCTACAGGATGTCAATTTCCAGAAAGTATTCATCGTCTTAAAATCCATAAAATAAATGCTGTAATCATAAACTATCTTCATTAATGGAAAACATTTTGATCATCATTTCCAGAGAATAAGTTGTGAACATTTACACTACAGTTTAAAAGTTTGGGGTCAGTATAATTTAAGACATTTTTTATTCCAAATAAATGCTTTCGACTCATTAAAAAATCCTGAAAAAAAAGTGTCACAGTTTTCATAAAAATATTACGCAGCACAGCTGTTTTCAACATTAATAATAATAAGAAATGTTATTTGAGCAGCAAATCAGCATACTATGATTTCTGAAGGATCACGTGACACTGATGACTGAAGTAATGATGCTGAAAATTCAGCTTTGCATCACAGGAATATATTATACTTTAAAATATATTCAAATAGAAAACTGATATTTTAAATTGTAATAATATTTTACAATATTACTGTTTAACTATTTTTGATCAAATAAATGCAGCCTTGGTGATTAGAAGAGACTTCTTTCAAAAAAAATCTCAATGACCCCAAACTTTTGAAAGGCAGTTTGAAAGGCTGAAGTGGTCAGACCCGAATTTAGGAATTTGGGAGCTCACCTTGCTAGGTTGAGGTTCAGCTTTAGGTTTGACCATCTGTGTGCCTGGAGGGATCATTCCTTTGGGTGGGTCTTTGACCTCCACCTCCAGACCAGCATCTGAAAATACATTATTCTCATCAGCAAACCCATTTCATGAGCTCTATAATATCTACCACTGTTTTAAAACAGCAAAGACTTTATACACAACGGCTATAAATCATTTTATCAGTTAAACACAATTTTTGACATTTTCTAAAAAAAAAGAAAAAATGTTGATTTCGAAATCTACTTCAGTGTTTCCCACAGACTTACACTCTAAGTGTGGCGGCACATCCCCCGGGGGAAATATATATGTATATAATGTAAATATAAAACAGCAGATGGGCTGATTGAAAATGCAAATTCATTCTCTGCCAGCAGAATATACTAAAGAATAAACAAAAAAAGAAATCAAAACCATTAACAAGAAAATAAACAGCAGCGCTGCGCTCATGAACGCTACTTTATCAGGCATTATAGGAAAGATTAAATGAAAATGACATCAAAACTTTTCTGAAGACAATCGGTTCCCTTAAAAAATACATGCATATAAAAACACCCATGTCACTTGTTGACTTTGAAACATGCAGTGCTTATGTTTTTTCAACAAAATCAAAGCCTTTTGGAAAATCTATTTGTGGCGGTCAGTGATGACATTGTGGCGGGCCGCCGCAAATAAATAGGTGTATGGGAAACACTGTACTTGAGCACTAGGAACATTTGACCACCCTCCGAACGAAGACTTCTAATATGAAGATTAATAAATACTGAAAGGCAGTTACCAATCTCAATGCCATCAATGGTCACATGAATGGTGTACAGCCCGACAGCACCAGGGGTCCAGTTAGCACTGTAGGTGCCGTCTGTGTTTGCCCGGATAAGCATGTTCTCACTGGGTCTGAGTAAAAAGCAAACAAACTGAACATGAAGCCTGTTCTCATATTTGAATTTGTTTGTAATTTATATTTTACAGGAACAGTAATCTTTGAACCTCTTTGGTGTCGGTGAGGCGAAGCGAAGCTCTTCAAAGGAGTAATTTTCATAAGCCTGGATAAAAAAAGCAAGTGATTTATCTAAAGCAATGACATGCATTTTTTAAGTCGACATGCAATGAAAATTCACTGGTTGTACATCATAATAAAGAAGAAAAGATCTGTTGCTAATTCTGTTACATCACAACTTTAAGTGTGACTTAAGTGTCCAAATAAATACATTATTGTAATATTTCAGTGGAAATTATATATATATATATATTATATATATATATATATATATATATATATATATATATATATATATTAAAAATAGAAAAATATGTTTAAAAAAATACAAATAATATTAATAATTTTATTTTACTTTGCATTCTGACTGTAAAATTATAATACCAACATTTATGACTTGCTTGGTTTCTTCATTGTCAAACATTAAATTATTGAACTTTTATTTTGATAGAAAACTGCCGAGAGCCCTTAAAACTTCTCTTAAGTTGTTGCTTTTCATTACAAGTTTGGGAAGATGGTTAAAATGATAGTAAAATGAAACTGCAGCCTTTGCAATTTGATAATCGTATTAAGCCATCTCATGATTCCAGCTTTATATTAATCAACTGGGCAGCTCCAGTCCAACTCATTTTTGCAGCTACTGTAATTATCAAGTCAAGAGATGAGAGGAACCTTCATCATGGTGATGGCGATATAACGGGCCTCTTTGATGATCATGGGCTCATATGTCGCCTCCAGTTTGGGAGGTGGGTGGCCACCGTAGGTGAGGTCAGTGCCTGATGTGGAATTAGAGGAGCTGCCTGGCAAACGCTGTAGCTTCTTCATGTTCTCCTGCTGGATGGACTTCTTCTGAGAGACAGGAACAGCCTTGACTTCAACCTACAAACACAGAGCAGAGACGCTTAGATGTGCTGGTTTCATAACACACCATTTGATTCAAGAAAGATGCTAACCTTCATGTTTGGCACATGCACAACATCTCCATATTGGTCTTTGGTCTGCACCACAACAGTAGTGGGCCAGCCACAGCGGATGTCATCTTTGTTCAGGATGAGCGAGGTCTTCTGAGGGTCTGCGTAGGAGTCTGGCTGAAGCCACCTGGGATGGCAGAATGTAAAGATGCTAGAATGAGGGCCCGGTATTAAAGGATGTATAGATGGCACATATCAGATTCTGTATGAATAAAGGGAGCTGAGAAATGTTCGAGGCAGACCTGGCGAGCCGCCCGCCGCTGGAGTTCTGCACACAGGTGATGAAGTCCTCTAGGAAGGAGTGTTCGTTAGTCTGCAGGTGCAGTGGCAGGTTCCCCTCCAGTGCCTCTAGGATTGTGGGAGAGTGAGAGAGAGCCAGTCCCTTCCCCAGGAGCCCTGAGTGGGCTTTACACACCTGCTCAACACAAACACAACATTAGAGCTTCACTATGATGATGATATTGCACTCACAAACACTAAAACCAGTTTTAATTCAGTACCTGGAGTGACGCTTCCTCTAAAATCTCCAAATCCTCCTCCAGTTCATTTCCTGTAAGATGGTAGATAATTCATATAATCAGATGAAGACAAAGATCTTGCTTATCATCTTATCAGTGTCACCTGTGAACAAAATAATAACTTAACCTCCTTTTTCAATAGCGTGACAGTAGCTCAGATGTTTCAAACAATGTAGCTTTTCCAGTAACCAGCTACTTTTTAAGACCTAACATCATAAAATAAATGATCAAACATAATTCCCCTAATCTGGACTAAGTTACAAATGTTCTCTCACTTAAACAACTCTCAAAATAAAGCGCTCTGTGACTGGAAAGAGGCAGAAATGAGTTCCTGCATAGCAAAACGGATGTCATTTCCTGGTATGTTTATAATTTTTTTCCCTAACCTTATTAAATGTGTCATCTTTCACAGCAACATTGTTTCAATTAATTCAGAATAATAATAAACTGTAAAGTTGTTACCATTCAAATGAATCAACACCTTTTTTACATGCATTTAATAAATAAAGCCAGTTCAGAGTCGACACTTTCTTTTGAGAGACAATATATTTATTTATCATGCACTTTTCTGACTAACAACGTTGCAGACTGTTTGCATTGAAGGATGGCTATGTTACAAACTGCAAAAAATATATTTTTCGAAAAGCCATATGACCTGCTCTTTAATGTTATTTAATGAAAATACAGTTATTCATTGTAGTTCATGTTAATTCACAGCACATTAACTAATGTTAACAAGCACTTTTAATAATGCATTAGTAAATGTTGAAATTAACATTACATAAAATGCTGTAGAAGTATTGTTCATTCTTAGTTTAACTAAATTAGTTCACCAATGTCAACTAATGAAACTTTTTGTAAAGTGTTACCATAAATTTGATTAATTTAATAAACAGTTATATTGAGAAATATTACTATAATTGAAAATAACTGACTTCTGTTTGAATATATTTTAAAATGTAATTTATTCCTATGATCAAAGCTGAATTTTCAGCATCACCGCTCCAGTCTTCAGTGTCACGTGATCCTTCAGAAATCAGTATAATAAAGCAGTTATAGCTTTAAATTATGAGCAGTTTGTATCATTACGGTTTATGTATCTTCTCCAGTGCTGGAAAGCAGCAGTCATTCTTACCTATGGGTAGGGCAAGATCCTTTTTCATGAGTGCAGCTGCACACACGCTTCCCAAATAGGCCAATTCCTTCTCCAGCTGAATAATTCCCTGAAACCATAGCCACATTTATATTACATTCAGATTTACAGCCACGTGACAGATGCCTTAAATACATATGCAGTATGGATCACGAATCCTTTCTCTGGTCCAAAACAATCCATAATTGAGATGCTGGTAGTGGTAAATATAAAATAACTTCATTTAGCACTTCCAAGCTGAAACTGTTTCCAGCCACAGTTCAATACACATGCTTGTATGAACAAAAGCAGCGCTCATGTTTCTTTTTGATATATTTCTATAAATGTTTAACAGTGCGGGGCCACATAGAGTAAAAAGCAGGTTAAAATGGGCTCCTCAAACATTGATACTTCATTTCATGCATTGGGCTCAGGTTTAAGACACATCCATATTGAATTTCATACCTCATCAAGACCAGGGTTAAACTCATAACCAACAGCTACACATTTGAATCCATAGAAACAGGCTTTCTCATCTTTCACATAATCCGATGCCGTTTCCAAGGAGAAGTGGGCTTCGTTACCTGATATTAGAGAAAGTGAATCAGTTAATGAGTGAGTCAGTGTAGTAGAAATCATTTTGAATAATAATAAGGTGCAGGGTTATTACAGTTGATAAAAGTAAAACTACAACCATAAACACTACCTTTACTTAAAATATAAAAAAGCTTCAGGTACTAAAATAACAAACTAAAAGAAAAATTTATAAAAACCATATAAACTAGGGCTGTCACAATTCTTTGATTCAATTCGGGTACTCGGTTTTAAAAAAAAAAATCCTCGACTGCAATATGTCCGTGTCGAGTAACTGACAAAATACCAGAAGTGGCGCATTCCACGGACGAGAATCCATGAAACGCATTATTTCCATTTTCCAAGGCTGCATGATATACGTATGTAAGCAATAAGGAACAAGAGGCCATGCTGTATCGTGAATAAATCATGGCTGAAACCCACTTGGCTGTTATAAATCCACTGTAAACCACGGCTTCACACAACCAAAATCAATTACAAAAACTATACTCCATATAAATAGTAAGGTTTCACAGAATAAAACAGGCTTCATAGAAAGTGTTACCAACATTTGAATGAAATTTTTATTTAATATTAAACATTAGATCGCAGTGAAGTGTATAAACAATCGCCAGGCCGTTGGCGCCCTCTGCAGTCATTTGTTATAATGCGTTATTATAATGTGTAATGTTCTAATGTTAATAATACATTATGTATTTTAACAGTTTTATTCAATAAAAGCATAAGATTACTTGCTTTTGATACTTTATTTAAACTAATTATTATTGCCTCATTGCTATTATCTATATGTATTTTAATCATTTTAAAGGCTATTGTTCACTTGTCTATTTTTATTCCCACAATAAAATTCATTATCCGATTACCTGATTAATTGTCCGAATAATCGACCCAATTAATCGTTAGTGACAGCCGTAGTATAAACAAAACAAAACTACAAAAGAGAAAAAAACAAAAAGATAAAACCTGATTAAAAAATTCATAAAAACTATAATAGTATCTCAGCAGTACAAAAATATCACTGATAAGCTGGCATCTGCGCATATAATCACAGTCCTCATAGAGATAACATTCTGTAAACAATCCCACAATCTTCCTGATGGGGATCTGGTGTTTATCAATCCTCTGGGGGACAAAATAAACAAGATTTATCTGCTGACACTGTAAAGACTCCCGCTCAAGGGCCTGGAAGTGATGTTAAGTAAACATCTCGATAAATGTCTTCTTTTTAATTACGGAACATTAACAAATACCGATGTATCAACAGCATGTTAATCAGAATGAATGCCCAAGTAAACATTTATAAAGCTCTGAATTTGGCTGTCTGGGAGATCGCAGTTACCTGGCAGCACCAAGACGGTGGTGGGCCAGCCACTGGAGCCAGAGAACTTCTTGAGCTCGGTCCAGCTGTTGATGGTCTCGTGAGCCAGAGCTTTGGAGCCAAGCCCAGAGAAGTGCATTGAACGGCTTGGGATCAGCAGACGGAGAACATCTTCTGGCTGTGCCGTGCCACACTGAGGATCAAACTCAACGGTTATCCAGCGGACGCAGTCTGGAAAGGAAACCTGGAAACCAGACAAGGGAAATTTGACTGAACCACTCTCATGAAGGTAGACTGGTAGTACAGCATCTCAATTTGTAACAAGCTGACTGGATGTTCTGGGTGTTGCTGGGAACTTTACTGGGTGTTCTGGGTGATTGATTAGGGTGTTGCTGAGGAGTTGTTTGGGTGTTGCTAGGCGGTTGTTTAGGTTATTGCTGAATTGGTTGGGTGTTCTGGGTGGTTGTTTAGGGTATTGTTGAGGAGTTGGTTGGGTGTTCTGGGTGGTTGATTAGGGTGTTGCTTGGGATTTTTTGGGATGGGTGTTCTGGGTGGTTGATTAGGGTGTTGCTTGGGATTTTTTGGGATGTTGCGGAGGAGTTGATTAGTTGTTGCTGGGTTGTTGTTTAGGGATATGCTGAGGAGTTGACGGTGTTCTGGGTGGTTGATTTGGGTGTTGCTGATGATATGATTGGGTGTTCTGGGTGGTTGATTAGGATGTTGCTAAGGAGTTGATTGGGTGTTCTGGGTGGTTGATTAGGGTGTTGCTAAGGAGTTGATTGGGTGTTCTGGGTGGTTGATTAGGGTGTTGCTTGGATTATTTTTTGGGTGTTCTGGATGGTTGATTAGGGTGTTGCTGAGGAGTTGATTGGGTGTTCTGGATGGTTGATTAGAGTGTTGCTGAGGAGTTGATTGGGTGTTCTGGATGGTTGATTAGAGTGTTGCTGGGGATTTTTTTGGGTGTTGCTGAGGAGATTATTGTTTATTCTGGGTGGTGGATTAAAGGAATACTCCACCCCAAAATGAAAATTTTGTCATTAATCACTTACCCCCATGTTGTTCCAAACCCATAAAAGCTTTGCAGTGTATTTTACTTGGCAGTCTATGGGACAGTCACAAGCCTCCCAGTTTTCATCCAAAATATCTTAAATTGTGTTCTGAAGACAAACAAAGCTTTTACGGGTTTGGAACGACATGGGGTTAAGTGATTAATGACAAAATGTAATTTTGGGGTGGAGTATCCCTTTAAGGAGATTATTTTGATTTCTCTTTTTTTTAAATTAAAACTTTATAAATTAAAATAATTAGCAAAATGTGCACAAAAACCATCAATCAGTATTTGAAAGGTTCCCTACTATTTAAATTGCAGTTTACGCCACCTGTGTGTCTTATGTAAAAGGTCTTTTCTGTTGCTGCATTAACATGTAATGACTGATCGGTTAGCTTAGGTGGTTTAAAAGTCTAACTACTTTTTTATGGTTGTCAAGAACAATCGGACAGTGTTAATATTGAGTTCTGTAATCAGTTTCTTAAGTGTCATGGGTGGTTGCTAGAGCTTTGCCAAGTTATTCTAGTTAGTTGGCAGGGTAGGGCTGCACGATCAATCGAACGCGATTGTCATGCACATTTTGTCAGTAAAGCCGGTTCTGTAATCAGCAGTAAATCACCATCACATGCTTTCAGGTGGAGCAGCATTTACTACACAGAGCTGTAGTTTACTGACAAGTTACGCAAAAAATAAAAATAAAAAATAAAAAAAAATTTGCAGACAATTTTATTGCTCTATTATGAAATCGAAGAAATCATTTGCGATAATGACAGCTGTTTGCATAGCTTCTCAGTGAACTACGGCTCTGTGTAGTAAAAGCTGCTCTATCTGAAAGCATGTGAAAATACCACATTTAATAACATATTTTTACTCCAAACTCACTTCATAACTTCAGTCGACTGTTTGAAATAAATCCTTCTGTGAGATGATGTGGCTTCTTACACAGAATAAGGCACGCAACATATTTCATAGTATTCTAAACAGTGATAAAGGCATTGCATTATAAATATACTTTATTTTAATGCAAATTATAATAATAACTCAGATAAACCATATATTGTCATAATCGAGTGTTTTTTAGTCATGTTAAATCAATAAAAGCAGTTAAATCTTCTGTTTTATCCAGCGAGGCATATTTGGAGTTTCAGCGCGAGAGCACACTCTGGCCTTTGGATGGAGATTTACTGCTGATCACAGAACCGTGCTTCACTGAAAGATATGCATGACAATCGTAGCTTCTGTTGAATCGCGATCTCAATTCCATTTCGATTTATCGTGCAGCCCTATGGTAGGGTGATGTAAACAGGTTGCTAGATAATAAATAGCTAAATTTTACCTTATTCTGTTGAATATTAGGAAATGAGAACTAATGTACCTTGTACTGGGTGACAGCAGCCTGCTTGTAAGGGTGATCACTCTCTATGACAGCATAATGATTAGAAGTGGTGCAAGCTGACAGGCCCTGCTCCGGCTGGTTCCCAGTGGTGCTGTCTGTGGACTGGTTAGGATTGAAAGCGGGAGGGGCATATTTCTGGTTCAGGGCAGAAACAGCTGGAAGAAGTTCCTGCACCAAACCAAACACCTCCACCGCAGCCTAATAGAAGACAACAATTTGAAATATAAAACAGTTAGACATCAAGAAAGATATTGTGAGAAAAAGGGAACTAACAACACTTGACTTGGCGGAGGAGACATTATCACATCAAGAACCAAGGTTGCCAATTACACTAAGAAAAACTCCCTTACCTTAGGGACAGAGGCAGCCACAGGACCAATGTATGCCAAAATAAGTGGAAGCAGCATTGAGAAGAGACTGGAGGAACTCAGGAGTTCTGGAATGTCTTCAACTGTGGAAACATCAGTAACACCAATCAATCTACATCCAACAGAGTAAATCTCAAAAGTTAGCAGACTGTATATATATTTATAAAAAAAATGCTGTAAAAAAGCTCATGCTGTAGTCATAATATTTTATTTACATTCTGGTAATAAGAATGAGATAATTTACATTAGTTTAATTTAACGATTAATTATCACAAAATAATGTAACAATGTAAAATGTTCATGTTTTAAGCAAAATATAATTTCTTATTTCTATCATATTAACATTAGCTCAACAAATGGCGTGATTGTGGTGTAGGACTATGCGTTTTTCAACTAACAGCAGATGGGGTTGGAAGTTTTTTGGAAGCCTAAAGAAGTGATCCTCACCATCCGCAGCAAAGGCCCTGTGGAGGAGATCTTTGGCCGCCCGTACCACCACACTGACTACAGAAAGAGCACGACTGCAGTTCTTGTCCTCTTCATTGGCTTTGCTTAACAGCTGTGACTGCAGGTCGCCATCATATTCACTCCTGTAGCAAACAATTGGTGTCAATAAGATGTACCTCCTTCATAAATAAGAAGGCAGAGAAAGGAATACAGTACAGACCTGTAATAGAGAATCTGAGGAATCTGGCCTCTGGTCTGGTTGGTGCCATTGCTGCTCAGGCTGCAGGTGCTGAAGGTGAAGGTAACTCCATCAGAGCACTGCACGGTGGTCATGCCTCCATCCCCATTGGCTGTGCGGCTGCCATAGTTCCGCAGACGGACAGCATATTTCACGTTCTCCTGCAACATCAACAGGGTGGAAGTGAGTTTGCGCTGAAGTCAAGTTTATGCTTCGTGTGATTCATGTGTAAAATTCACAGCACCTTCAGAGGAACAGCTTTGTCCAGACGGATCTCAGCAATGTCACTTGGGGAGTCGTCAGTGCTGTAAGTCCCTTTGACCAGTTCTAGAGACGTCCATCTGTGGGAGTGGGTGGAATCTCCAGGGTGCTCCGTCTGAGCCTGATGAAACGGGACAGATGGACAGAACAGGAACACAGAGAAAAACAACAGGGTAAGACATCGGGACAGCTCACTCACACGCTCAAACTTGAAGGAACGGTTCACCCAAAAATGAGTGGACTAGGCACCAAGTACCATTTTTTCATAATATAAGTCACTTTTTTATAGTCTGGAACAAATATGCACACACAGAAGTCATATCAGTTCTAGCACTGCTAACTTGACATCGCAGCCTATTCATCAACAAACAAAAATGCAGTCAACCAAACAAAGTTAGACAACTCAATTTAAATGATTTGTTGGGCTGTAGGGCTGTGCTGGACATTGTGACAGTGCCCTTATCGTTAAACACATTTTTGTCCATGTGAAGGTTGCTGTTTTATATGGATATTGGGACAGAAGTGAAGAACAAAGCCATGCTTACAATAGTTTAACAATCAAACAGTCATTAATATGGAAACATTTGGATATGTGCCAAACTGAGAGGTATGTGCGCCCACAAATTTGGATTAAGTTTTGTATTCTGTTTGGCGAGCCACACACCTTTTTTTTTTTCTCCATGATTTTAACAATATTCCATGAGTTATTGTACTGGACTAAACATGAAATATTTTGTTTCTCTTCTCAAATTCTCACCCTCTGTCTTTATTGCAGGGGATTTCTGTTTATATTATGGGATTTAAACATTTATTAAAGTTTATTTTCCTCTTTTCATTCACTTTTAATCCCTGTACTTTCATTCTTTAAAGTGGTTAAGTAGAAAAACATTGTTGATCAACTACATTTTTATTTCTCAAAATAACACATTTTTGGAAGATATTGGGTCAGTGCAAGAAGTCAATTGACAGTGAATTAGAAATGACTGGTGACTGCGTGTCTGTACAGAAATGTTGTATCTTTTGTTTTCAGTTTTTATTTCTCTCTGTACAGCACATTTTCCACACAGCATATGTCAGTTTCAATTTCAGTTTGTTTAGGCGTGGTGTTTATAACAAATGCAACTGTAATTAGTTTATTTCATAACTATATTTTTTTTATTCTTGTTCTGATTACCATTAAATTAAAGGGACGTTTTGCAGAGTAAGAGCAGCTAAATTTAAATTCATGCTTATAGTGCTTGTAAATGTTTTATTTACTAGTATTTCACATATCTGAATGTTGTAATAATAAAATGCAATTTTGACTCAGTGTAGCTCATGCAACTGATTAACCTCAGATGCAATTTTTTTTTTTTTTTCAGAAAATACAGTAATTTAGTCACATGGACTACTTTTGTGATACTTTTTTGGATCTAGACAGACATGGGCACAATAAACTCTTGTGTTACAGAAAGGATCTTTGTGAAGATAAATGCTCTTTTTCTGTGTCATGTTAAAAATAACAGGATATGGGTATGAAACAACATGAGGGTGAGTATTGTTGTTTATTCCTTTAACAGTCAGAAGTCTAGCTTCCATGTGGCATCATGTCATGAATACAGCAAAAGACTTACATCATCAGCGAGCACCTCCAGCTCATACTCATGGATGCCTCCTCCTCCGTACACACAGAAACCCACCAGCACCACCCCTGGCTTGTCCATCATGAAGCAGATGGCATCGGGGGAGCCGTTGCCTGTGTTCCAGCTGCGTCCTTGGCTGGTCTTGGTGAAGCGGTTCGGGGTGGCCTTCACAGAGTGCAGGGAGTTCAGCCCGTCCACCTGCACAACAACAGTGAAGAAGTTTCAAAAAGTGTAGGCAAGAATTTACATTTAGTGTAGATGCAACATTTTCAATTTGTTTTGGAATTGCAGCACATTAAAGGGATAGTGGTGGCATTTTTTCGGGTGAACTGTCCCTTTAAGATGAAGTGTCACTTATTTTCCCAGCAGGTGGCAGCAGGCCAGATAACTGCAGGAGGATGTTTTTGTTATTGAACAGGAGCCTTTATGAGAACCACCACCTAAAACCATGCTTTTCCTGTGATACTGCAAACAGCCAAAACTCTGCTAGCCCTCATATGATTTATATTCCACCTTTAGAAAAGGACATTGTAAAAGAGAAGTAAAGCAGCTGTAACACTCTCCGTAACATACTCTAATAGAGCATGACAAGCCAGTTGCTATGGCAACGAGCCAATGGCCTTTTCCCAAGCGGCCGGAGGGAGACGGACTGCAGTAGACTGTTGTGGTCCTGTGTAGGACACACCTGTGCTCATGACTCAGCTTCCCACTACAACAATCCTGCATGAGCAGGACAACATGGAGCCTTCTCACTTTCCATTTTTACACTGATTTTGAGAATAAATAAATAAATAAATAAATAAATAAATAAATAAATAATTCTAAGGATTTAAACAGTAAAATGTTTAATGGATTTGGAGTAGTACAGTCTTATTGATCAGACAGCAAAATATGTAAATCAAGTCCAGGTACTAAAAATAATAAAATAAAATTAAATTAAATTACTTTAAAATATATTGCATACTAAATTAAATTTTTTTGAATTCAATGTCTCACACACACAACCACATATAGTATGACACGCAGGTTTTTCGACTCTCTGCAGATACTATAAAAATTATCATAAGAATAACATAGAAATAATGTATAAAAAGTCAAAATTGAAATTATATAAACTGACATAAAACAGAAATGTCCTGGTTCATGGCTAAATAGCTTAAATATACAAATATATCAATAAATATTAATATATTAATACACATAAATGTAGTATAAATATATTACAAATAAGTATATTAAATATAAATATTATTAATATTTAATTTATTTAAAAATATATTTAATTTAAATAAAATAATATATTTATATTAAATATAACAATAATGTATTAAAAATTTTTTTATATTTTAATATTTTAACATTATAACTATACATTAGAAATAGTACAAATATTTTAAATATATTTCTTTATATTTTATCTATCATATTTACTTTAAACTATATTTTTATATAAACCTTTTAAATAAAGCACATGGGACAGGGATGTTTAGAACTTTCTGGATGTGCAGATCTTTCAGTGGAGCTGGATACAGATTCTGTCCAGGAGCATCTGATGAAACAGAGTGATATCATTTCTCCTCCACCATCTAAAAGCTATTTATGGCCAGTCAGTGGCTTTAATCCAATTAGAGCAGCAGGCGAATGCTCTGCAGACAGAGATGAGGAAGAGTGTGCGTGTGTGTGTGTGTGTGTGTGTGTGTGTGTGTGTGTGTGTGTGTGTGTGTGTGTGTGTCTTATACCTAGTATACTAGTTCATCCCCTAGTTTCTGAGAGGAATGAGAGGGAAGCGGGAGATTCGTCCTTCTAACCTCAGAGCCGAGAGCAGAGGCAGTGAGCTCACTGACGATACTGGCCAGCAGGCCGCAGGTGTTGGACACCAGATGAGGAGAAAAGAGCTCAACCTCCTTCCTCAGACTCTTCCTCACAGGAAGCACCACAATGACAAGCATCTTCTCCAGAACTTCCCGGAAAGTCGTCATGCCCATGAGATTCTCTTCCGTCTGATCAAAATACGATACAGAGATTTTTGTAACAGCTGAGGAAGACGAATGTCTTAATTTGAGAACCGATGTCAGTTAGTACTCACGTGGCTGAGTTTCTCCATGTGTGCCACCAGCAGGGGGAAGCGGTGAGCGAGGGCAGAGTCGTTCTCAGTGCTGACCTGCTTGACGAGGGAGCGCAGCAACACCTCCCCATCGTACGCGATGGGCAAGATAGAGGTCAGCTTGACCGATGTGTGACACAGCGCTGACATCACCGCAGCCAGCAGACGGCTGCTCGACGTGCGGAAGTTCGCCTCTTGAATGTCCTGGAGGTCAACATGAAGGTCAGTGTTATGATGATCAGCAGAGCCTTTGCTACAGCTGTGCTTCTGATAACAGTAAAGTGATAAACGTATTGCTCAGAAATTTGAAAAAGAAAATATATGGAGGTCGTGCCTCTTTTTCTGAGAGAATCTCTTTGATTTAGTGTGTCATTGGAGATATTTTAGAGCTCAGATACATCAGCTCTAAATCTGTCTGGAGGCTCATTTGCAGTGTGAGCTGGGAACTAAAAGTGGTTCAGCTGAAAAAGCATCTCTGTTAAAGAGGCTCTTTAGGTTAATGTCACAAAAAAAAAAAAATCAAAGTCACAAAAAATCTAAGAAAAAAAAGTAATTGAATTTTTTCAAAAGTATTAACAAAAAGCTTAATTGAATTGCAAAGTTGTACATTTTCCCCCTTATATTAACATTTTCAATCAAAATAAGAGTCATAAAAATAAGAATCATTATTACAATACAAAGGAATTACAATATAATAACAACAATAATAAATGTATAAGTAAAATCTTACAAATACACATTTACAAATTAGCATAATATCCATATAAAGAAAAACGACAAGCATATGTTATGCTACATGTATCCTAAATATATAAAAAAAAATAGATTACATTTTGTATTATGCAAGTTCTTTGATTTTTTTTTTCTTTCATATTTATTACAAATAGGCACATTTTCCCCTAAAAAGAAAACAATTTAATTGATTTATTCTGTATTTCACATTCTTCTCAACAGTGTAATAAAATTAGTGTAATGTTTCACATTATAGAGCAAAAAATAAAAGCAGTACATTAACGAACAACCATAATAAATAATTAAAAATAATAAAACAATAAATAATTTTTCATAAGAAAAAAGTGATTTCTTTATATAAAAAATTTAAATGTAATAATACTTAATAATAATTTCTGTGCAAAACAATAATTGCCCTATAATAGGACTTAATTTGATTTATCCAAAATATAATTGATTTTATTTATTTTTGTGAAATTAAGACACTCTTGACCGGTTTATTTTTGATTCATTCATTTATGATTTATAGACTAGCCGAAATGAGGTCATCTCAGTCGTTTGCTGATTTAAGAACAATGTTACACTGTAATGGTATGTTCACACCAAACACAAAGCAAACATGCCCATCACGTCCCTCGCTATAGTTTACTTGCGGGATGTGTTTCACGTCACTCGCCTATGTTTTTTTGTGCGCGTGAGGCGAAAAACATCCCGCGAGTAATCAACCATGGTGAGGATAAATACGATCACTGCGTTGTACGAGTTGTGGAAGTCCCAAAAACGCCAGAAAGCCAAACGCAGACATGTCTGGGTTCACAGCACAACTCGGTGTGCCTCTATTCACATCTTTGCATTGACTTTGTATGTAACCTACTTGCGCGAATAATTAAATTCACATTTGGTGTGAATACACCGTTACTCCAGAATCTCTGCTGATGGGGATTACCTGGTCCAGGCAGTTGAGCAGATCGCAGAGGCAGGCCCACTGCAGGGCCGGCGTGGGGTAGAACGAGTGGAAGCAGGCGGTGAAGGTGTTGTGGCACTCTTGCAGCACGGCCTCCAGCAGCGTGAGGGGTTGACTCAGATACCCCTGCGGGTCGTTGTCCAGCTTGGTCAGGCAGTTGTCCATCCCCTCTGACAGGATCTTCTTCAGGAGGCTGCGTGTCTTTCCTACACACTCCGCCAGCTTGCTGGACTCCTCCACAACCGCTTTGGTACTGGCTAGAGAGGAGACATAAACAGGCAGTAGACCCTGACAATCAATATAGTCTACATCTGTATCTCAAGGGAACTCCACTTGTGACACTGATAGCTCGACTCAGCAAGAAGTGACAGCACAGATTAAGTCTATAACAATAAGTCCGGGTGACAAGATCTAGTAGTACAGTGTCAAGAGAGTGACAGCGGTGCTCAAAATCAATGTAACTTAGGTCGGCATCCCACTAGCTGGATTTCAGTCAATTTTCAGTTGTTAGCTTTACTTACACAGCAGCCGGAGTAACAGAATGAGTGAAAGTGGCCTGTCTTGAGTGCAAGATCTCAGCAAAAATAATATGCATATGAGATATACCCTAAAAAAAACATGCGATTTCCAAACAGCTAATGGGACGGCACCTTAACATTATGAGCAGAAATGGCATGTAATACCAGAAATGGGGAAGATTTCGCAGATGTAGACACGTAACAGTCGCAGGCAGCAGGTCCCCACAAACCGCAGGCGCTCCAGGTCCAGAAGGGTGGCTGTGAACTGGAAACCCTTCAGGCCCCTCAGTTCCTCCACCCCCAACACCAGCGTGGTCCAGCTCCAGTGCAGGATGCTCAGCAGAGACTCAAAACAGTCCTGAGTCAAGAACAAACACACATCACTGGGAAATGAAGCAAGGAGCTGACCTATTATTAACTTGGCTTGCACAAAGCGGATACGCCGCATGGAAAAAAAGCACCAACAGTCAAGGGATTTCCTTAAAGAATAACAAGCAGTAAAATACACTGAAGTATAAACCCTTCAGAATTGGCTGCTGTACATCTGTTACTTGCCAGTTCTATTTTTTAAAGGGTATGAGGATATTATATGGAAATTCTAACTAGTGTTGCTAACATATCCTTTTCAGGAAATACCAGGTCAACATGAGAACATTTAAGGGTCAATGACAAACAAGGTAACTAGAGATGAAAAGGAGATATCTAAATATCTAATGTGTGCCGAGGAACTGTATATTTATGTCAGTTTCAGTTTTTGTACACATACCACAGACACGGTCCTGGCGAAAGAACGCTTGAGGATGTGCACAGGCTCACTGGTCTGCTGCTTTCCTTTGGATGCGTTACCATCATTAGAGGGCAACCTGGAAAATCAGAACAAAACAGGCATGTGAAAGAAAGAATACACCTGATACACCAAACACAGTACAGAACTAAAATTCCTCGTGTACCTGTACAGCAGCTGAGGTATCTGTCCAGCATTCACATCAGTACCATTGTTTGATTTCTTTGAGCTCTTGAACTGAAAGACCACTCTGCAGGAGAGAGTTCACAATCATTATTATCATCTTTACAGAATTATCATGCTTTAATGATCACATAATCACGGTAATGCGTGTGTTTGTACCCGTCATCAGTGGTGATGGTGGCCTGGCCGTGGGAGCCGCAGTCACTGCTGGGTCCAGACACACGAGCCCAGGCCACATACCACCAGCCCAACTGCAGCGGCACAGGCTCATCGAACATCATGGCATACTTCTCCCTGCACACACAAAACAAAAGATCACGAATAACCACAGCGGTCTTTATGAGCCATTTGTGCTCCGTGTCTTTTAATCAGCTGCTGTCCTGGTGACTTTTAATGGATGTACAAAGTCAGTTCTCCTCGAGTTCAGACAAGTGTCCTATTAGAGTAACAACAGATGTAGCTAAACATGATCAAATGTTTAACGAATACACACACACAAAGTGTCAGAATACAATTTGTCTTCATTTTGGACAGAACATTTATAATCTAAAACTTAAGTTCTAAAAATCTAAATATAATACAAAAAAAAATGTAAATGTAAAAATTATGCCTTGGAAACTAAATGAAAAAAAAAAAAAAAAAAAAATTAAGCTGAAGTACTACAATAAGGAAAAATTAAATAATAAATTAAAGCTAAAATGAAATGTAATCAAAAACTAATAAAAATGTTCCAAAATTACTAAAACTAAAATAAAAATAAAAGCTGATTCAAAATATCAATGTATTATAAAACCAACAGTATTTATTACACTTGTTTATTAACAGTATTTTTTATGCATCTCAAAGGCACTATAAATATTAAATAGTATACAAAAATTATTTATGAAAATTACAATAGTATATAAATACTACTAAAATATTTGCGCATTTTAAAACTGAAATAAAAAAAACTTATAACAATGACAAAAGCACATTGCAAAAATACAAATATCTAAAAATATAAAAATAAATAAAAATCTAAAAATACACTAGAATAAAAAAATAAAAGCAAATTCTATATATATATATATATATATATATATATATATATATATATATATATATATATATATATATATATATATATATATAAATACTAGGGCTGGGTTTTGACACAAATTTCACAATTCGATTATCTTTCACAAGCTTGCGATTCGATTCCGAATTCAATTCAATTCAATTCGATTATTCTGGATGTATATCAGGTACAGGACATTGCAAATTTTCTCAAGGAAATAAAAATCTCTCAACTAATGCTGTAAAGTATACTTGAGAGTCAATAATATGGAAGGCTGAAATTTGCTGATTTGTATACAAACACTTAAAATATACTCAAAGTGTTTGTGATATTAAAGTTGTAATACTACCTTTAACATTCAATTTCATAATTATATATTTTTTAAAATCTAAACATTTAAATGGTGGTTGTCACAAAAACCTGATGGATTTATTATCACATAAATTAAATATTGAAGAACAGTAAAAAAAAAAAAAAAAAAAAATATAATGAATGTTAAATGGTGCATATTTAGCAAAATGTTCCTCTCTAGAGTTCATTTTTCTAGCTGACCAATGAGTTCATGGTCACCGAATGTGTTTTTCTGTGGAAAATATGTGACATATTTTTACAAGCTACTGTCATCTTTCCACGGTTGAAACACTGATTGAGCGATTACATGAGACAGGATACAGATTTCGGCAAGCTGTACTCTTTCTTTTAACATACCTTCAGATGTTCATTTATGTTTATTTCATGCTGTAACCGCTTTTAAAGCGGAGGAGATGATCAGTTCACACTACAGCGATCTGTCACTCCACATTAAACAGCTCCAAAACGCCATTTAATATTTGAATATTGTCGATATCATTTCATGAAAATGAGACACGATTAAAATCAAGAAATCAATATTTTTAACTCAGCCCTAATAAATACTATACCAGTGTATAAATAACACTTACATTTGGCCATTTTAAGACTTGCTGGAATATGTATATATATATAAATGTACACGCACATAATTAATAGCAATTATCCTGCACTCTAGATCCAGCACTCTTAAAATAATGAAATGATATTGTTTTGGATGTGTATAGCCATACCGAGCAGCACAGTCATATGCCAGAACATCTGTCTCGGCCAGCAGGTCTCCATCAGTCTCATGGTCTCCTCCATCTGGCCCCAGCTCAAACAGCTGCGAACACAATCACAGCTCTCAATCCCAAACCAAAAACCATCAAACTCGTGAGAATCAAGTGGGCTGATACTTAGATAGCACCTGACCTTGATTTTTGCAGTGTACTCCCCTCGGCCACCAAAAAGACCCAAACCCCCTAACAAGATGTCAGCGTCGGCGCAGAAGCGGATGGCCTCCACTGAGTGGGCAGAGTACCCCCAGCCTCCTCCGTGACCTGGAGAAGACATTGAGCAAAAAACAACATCAATCAAATGCAACCTGACTAAAAATTTGACCACAATTACAAAACTTTTATTGCTGAATGTTGCCGAGTGGCTCTATTTTCAATCAGGTGCTTACTGATTGACGTAGCTTTTGAATATCTGATCACATACTGGATATATCACTCATGTTGCTGGAAGTTGTCAAGTTGCTATATGTGAATGTGCCTTAACAGTCTAAAACAGTATTGGGTGATGTAACAGCCGTACTCACTCTCAAAGCGGTTGACCACACTGTAGTCCTCTTTAGAGTAGACCTTCATCACAGCCTGAGTCTCTTCCTCAGCACTGGCCACGCCCATCTTCAGCTCCTGCATCGCAGCCAGTGTGTCCAGACATCCTGCACACACAATCAAACAGAACAACTCACACACTACAACCCAAGACTCCAATGAGAGGTCCACTTATAAATGTTCATTTCAGTTTTTTGCATCAAAACGTTTTAGTCATAATACACTTTTCCACTTTCAGTATTGCCTTAAGAATTAAACAGTTAAAGTTCAAATCTCTTGCTAATTTGCCTCCACAAACGAGTTTGTGCTGTTCTGTGGTTTCTAAGTATAATAAAAGTTTTGAAACTGCTCAATCCTCCAATAACAGCCTTTTTAAAAAGCAAGATCTTGTTGAAAATAAACTTCACGTCAGTGCCAAAAAACATCAAAAATACTTTTTGCTGCTCATTATAATTAAAATAATTAAAAACGTATTATAATTCATTATAACAATCAGAATAATTAAATATTATAATTATAATAATTTATTTATTATAATAATTAAACTCATTATATTAATTTAAACTTACGCTACTCATTTCTAACGCTTACACACTATAGAACTTTGAAAATCTGAACAGATATGAACGGACCTCGTTGCATGAAAACAGTATGTGCTCTAAAATCAGCTCAAAATATCAAACATTTGATATCCTCTGACTCGACTCAGTCACAAAAAGGAAAGACTACAAGATTTTCTGTGATCTGGCAACTTCATCTGAGTTCTGACTTTTGGCAACTAGCCTTGACTTCCCTGGACTGTAACTTTGAGCAAAATCTGGCCATTCCCACCTTAAGGATCTATCTGAAGAATCTGCAGAGCAGTAGGTGCTACACACAGTCAGAAAAAGTAATGGTTTGCCTGATTTCGCTCTTTTCAATTGTTATTCTGTTCAGTATTAGAATAATAGCATCTATTCTACTACTTCTGGATTACTTTCACCATGACTGGATGAGCCAGGTTTCTGAATAGGTAACAGGCGTGGCTGACATGTAAACGTACCCAGGATGTGCAGCGCTCCATGGGAACGGGTGGTGGTGGTGTGGGAGCCCGAGGGCAGAGCCAGCTCAGGACTCAAGATGCTGCAGAGGGCCTGGATGTCCGAGGCAGTGGGCACATGGGCGTCTGCTATCACCGCGTTATAGCAGCACATCTCACGTGTGGAAGGAAGAAACCTGGAAGAACAGCGAGAAGGTATAGTTTGGGACAAGAGAGAAGAGCAACATGCCATTCATCAGACATTAATTATGATTTTTCTGTAGAGCAGATGTCAACCAGTGAAACCCTGAGAAACATGATCGTAATGGCATTCTGGCTGCCTCCGGATGAGCCTCACCTCCAGATGACATCATAGACAGGGTCCAAACAGAGTCCGAAACCCTGGAGATCCTCCTGCTCTGAGTCATTGAAGGTGCGGCAGCTCCCGTCCAGTTTGTTGATCAGGAGACATTTAAAGGGAGGAGGCTCAGATACCGATGTTGGAACCAAACCTAGAGAGAGCAGAATGGGAGGAAACAGTTTAACAGCAGATACAACGCATAAGCCTTTTAAACCAAACCAGTGAGTCAAACAAGAGAGCGGACCGATGATGTGCTTGCTGGCGAAAATCTCGGAGGTGGCCAGGATGTGGGAGTTGATTAGTGCCTCGTCAATTCTGAGGAAGGTTTGATCCCCGCTGGCCCCGATCCATGTGGCTTTTCGGCCATACTTGGCGCCAATGTTGGGCATCGGAGAGGGCTTGGCGTTCCAGTAGGGCATGTCTAGTATGGGCCGTCCTAACTGCCCTTTCTGTTGAGACAACATGAGATATATCTTCAGGTTCTTAACCAACAGAAAATCAGACCAATATTGGATGGATATATTTGAACTTGTTCTGTTTCAAGTGAAAACAGCTAACTTACAGAGAAACTCCCGAAGGTAAAGACCTGTCCATCCATGAGAAGCACTACAGTGTGGTTACTGCCTGCCGTCACCTGAGTACTGGGGCCGGGCAGAGCTTGTACCAGAGTGGGAGACCCCCTGTGTGTTTGGATAAAAATCAAAGGAGCCACAGGTTATTTTATTTTATTTTTTTAAGTTTATTTTACAACTTTTTTTTTTTTTTTTTTTTGTTAAAGTTTGTTTGCTATCAATTTTAATTTTAGAACATTAAAAATTTTAATTAATTAATTATTAATATAAAAAGGAAAATAAATAATAAAGTGAAATACAAATAAACAATTCAAATAAATAACTAAACTTTTAAATAAAACAATCAAAAAAAAATAAAAAAAAATAATAATTAATAATAAAAAATAAAAAAAAAAAAAATAAATATTTAAAATAATTATAAATAAAATACAAATGTATGAATACATAAAATAAATATAACAAACAAATAAGTAAATATAAGAAATAAATTAAATTAAAATATATTAAATAAAGAATAAAAAACAATTAAACTATTAAAGTAATAAATTAAACATAAGCAATTAAAACAAATAAAATAAAATATTTTTAAAAATACAAACATTTAAAATAATTATATAAATAAAATATATACAGACATATATAAAAACAAAATAAAACAATTCAAATTAATCATTAAAATAAATGACAATACTCAGAATAAATATCTACGTTAAATTATTTAAATTAAATATTTCAAATAAATCTAAAATAAAAATATTTACAATAAATAATTATATTAATAAAATACATAAATACATAAAATACACAATTAAATGACTTCAATACAAAAAAAATACAATTAAAATATATTAAGCCCCTCATTACCTAGAATTAACATCTCCATGTCCAAGTTGTCCATGCTGTCCATAACCGAAGGTGTAAACATCTCCGTTCTCCATTAACACCACTGTCAAAAAACAGGTTTACCATTACAAATCGACATATGACTTCAATTCATACTTGTCATATCAAAAAACAGCAAAATCAAATATCGACCCAAAGTAATGATGAGGAACATGAACAATGGCCTCCTGTCACATTATCAAGGTCAGGTGTGATCTTCACTCACCGGAGTGGTGGAAACCGCAGCTGACCTGCACGGCTCGCAGCTCACAGTCGAAGCGTACGGTCCCGGGAGGATATGTAGTGATCTTACTGGCATCTTTGTCCCCGCGTTCACTGCTGCCATCTGTAACACAGAACAGAGTGTGAGCCTGGGTGGACGGACGGTAAAGGGCAGACGAGGACAGCGAGAGGTGGAGAGATGGAGCCAGTGAAGCCGGGGGCTGTTAACGACCAGGAAGAGAAATGATCTGGTGCCTCAGAGGAAAGGAGAAAAACAGAGAAGGAATGAAAAATGGGCATGCGTGGACAGAGGCAGAACAGAGCAAAGCACAGAAGATAAACTGAGTGGGAAGTTGTGATTGTATACAACCTTGAACACTCTCTATCAAGGGTTAATAAAAGAGATTAGGCATTGATCTGTGGCACCAATCCAATGAGGGAACAGTGGGCTCCTTTCGATCCACACAGATTCAAAGAGTGTAGATCAGTAAATGTGCCATGAAACAGTGTAAAAATAAGTGCAGATCAGTGTCCCAATGAACGTCTGCATGCAGGAATATACACATATAATATGTTTTATGGAACAGAACATAGTGTTACATCTAAACCAGGGTTTCAAATTCAGGATTCAGAGCAAAAACACCACTAAAAGTGACAAAAGTGCCACACAAATTTAAAATAATAGTATTTGATATATTTGAACATTATGAAATATATCTAGTGATGGGTTTAAGGACACTTTATTATAGTTAAATGATATTTTACATTAATGGACAGCGTATTTTGATATGGTAAGAAGAAAACCATGTCCTCAAAAACATATAAAATGCTGTTTAAAAAATAATGTTTAATAGTAGGGGGGAAAAAACAGTATAGGAATAGAAATTCCCAAATATGGAATTTCTGTTTTGTGTCATTCCAAAACCTATTTGCTGTCACTTTAGTGGTTATTCGTTGATAATTCACTATTATTGACTCACAACTGATAATATTCATTGTTAATTATAATGATAAGATCTGAAACCGTATTTGCATAAACTCAAAACCCTGCTGGTTCTTGAATTCTACTGAATGGATTATGATATCCTACAGCTCTGATGGGAGAAGATGGAAAATAAAAGTCTTTTTTAGTGATTTTTGGAGCTTGTTAGTTGTGGTCACTATGAACCAGGACTTTCACAATATACCAGTATGGATGATAATTGTGATTGTGTAAATACTGATATCTTGTTAATTCTACACATATTATTAATATAATTTGATTTATTTAAATTTTATTTAATTTATAATTATTAATGCACTGGCCAAATATTCAGCTGGAGATTCAGCATGGCTATTATTTCAATGTTTCTTAAAATAACTACAAGGCACACTGTTCTATTTATATTGGCCATCCACTAGGATTTATTTTAAGCCCTTGTGAAAACAAAACTTGACACAAAATGATAACAGACTGAGATGCAATTTGCTATTTTAAGCAAACACACCACATTCAGCCACTGATTTCCCTGAAACAGTTAACCCAGCGTCACAATTCTCTAGTCCCACTCCAGTTGAGAAAAAAGAGCTGTGATTTATTTTATAGTGATATTTTTTTAACAGACAGCAGGATCTAATTGTTTAACAAAGCAATGAACACAGCACACAGCATATGGCCAATTGAAGATCATGTTAGAACAAGAAAGAAAGTAAGTTCTTTATTCTTTCACCAGAGAGACAGAGGAAGAGATGCAGACGCAGAGAGAGGTAACGGTGTCCAGAGAAAGCTGGAAGAGGCGGTAGAGTAGAGTTTGCTGAAGGAAGGGAGAGAGAGGGGCATCATGGGGCTCCAGGTGGAGTCTGTAGTGAAGACCGCAGTACCTTTGAGTTTCTCCCGCATTAGCTTAAAGGCCTGAAGGGGTCTTAGTCTGGCTAGCACCTGCTCACGCATAAAATGGGGACCAGGGAAAACAAGGGGGCCTATGGGGGAAAGAGAAACTTTCACATGCATGGGGCAAAGGGTGTCACAAATGGAAAATAAACAGGGATGCAGCGATACCATTTTTCAGAACCGATCCAATCCCAAAAATTAGAGTTTATGTGAACTTGAATTTAACCACTTTATTTACCTGGACCTAACATTAAACTATGGAACAGCTTGAGAAGACTTGGAATATAGAGCACGAAAACTTTCTTTATAATGTTGTTGTGGCTTTCATGGGGACAATAACACCGAATAGTATATGCACAATATTGGATTTGGATCGGTCTCGTCTGAACGATAGCCGATCCAGCCATCGGTGCATCCCTAAAAATAAAACATGGTATATAACACAAGGTATATTATGAGAACACAAGCGAGAAGGGAACATCCACAAGCAACCCACTCCCAGAGGAAACAAGCTCATGTGAGGTAGAAGGTAATGTTGACAGTCCGGATGATCATTATTAAACCCAGAGGAACAGTTTATGGGAAAAGTATGATGTGCTCATAATCAAGTTTGTATATGACAGAGTCAACCGGAGAATGGATTATGATTTGATGTTTCTGGGGGAAAAACAACAAGTAATTTATGCAGCGGTCTGTCAACTAAATTATTGTGTCATATTATGGTGCAAAAAAAAAAAAAAAAAAGATAATATTAGAGCTGGGTGATATACCCAAAAACTTAAATAAAAATAAATACAAATTACATTTCATTTTATGAAATATATATAAAATTAAATATCTAATCAAAAACTTAATAAATTTGATGTATTTGTTCTGCATTAACTAAAAAGGGAGATTTTTTAAAATATATATATATATTTTTTTAACAAAATAGCTATTGTTTGCAAGTTATAAACGGTGTAATAGTAAAATACAGTTTAAAAAGAAAAAATAAGCAAGACGTATGAACATTAGGAAGACCGATATACAGTATTAATCAACAACATTTACTTATCTATAGAGACTTCTAATAAGATGTCAGATGATGACACATCTGAGTGATGATGCAAGTCATTTGTCAAATCATAATTTGCAATTAAATGCAATATCAGCGAATAAGTATATTAGACTGATTCCTGAAGGATCATGTGACACTGAAGACTGGAGTAATGATGCTAAAAAATTCAGGAATAAATTACATTTTCAAATATTTCACAATATTACACTTTTAATTGATTAAATGCAGCCTTGGTGAGCATTAGAGACTTCTTACATAAATAGAGACACAAAACTCATCACAAATATGATTAAAATGTATTTGCAAAGCTCATCCCAAACATATTTTAGTAGTATGTTTGTATCACAGTATGTTTGGCGTTACACGTGTGGGGGTGCTTCTCCTCCTGTCGAAGGGTCATACCTCGGCCCTCTTCCAGCCGGTGCCGGCGGTTGGTGCGCTGTCTCTTCTCCTCCTGTCGAATCTGGGTGTGCTCCTCTATATTGACGCCTGGGGGAGGAGGGACAGGCACAGCTAAAATAACAGAGGTCCAGCACAGGCGGGGCCAACGGAGGAGACAAATGAGAAACAACACAGGCGGGTGAATGATGAGCATGAGACGCAATGCAAGACAGTGAGAGACAAGAGCAGAGAAAGGATCCAAACAAAACACAAACACAGTGCTGCTTCACTAGACCAATATACAGAGACAACACTGATCTGCATTAGGATTGGGCAGAAGAACTCTACACCACAGGAACTAACAATAGCCAATGTGCAAAATTAGTTTTTGTTTTTTTTCTTTCCTCTTGACATACAAATAAACAAATGAATGAATTAATACAATTGTTATTATTAAACTATTCTTTTTTCCTCATGGTTATTAAATTATATTTTACTTATTTTCTATATATTTTATAAATATTGCAATTGCTGGATTTTCGTTCTGCCCTTCCCTAAGCTGAATATTTCATGCATGCAGACAGTATGGTTGAAGATATGACATGAACGTGGGCCGCAGACAGGAAAGGGATGTGATTTGATGGCTATGGAACTGTACTGAATGTGATTGGATGACATCTCAGTACCTAACAGCAGGTCCAGCGGTATCATTTCCTTCACAGCATCAAAGATTCCTCTCTGTCTGGCCTCCTGACCATCCAGCTCTCTGGCACAAGCCTTACAGCAGCCACATGACGAACAGCCCGACTCACCAGAGCCACAGCCACAAATCCTGCAGAGGACAGACAAAAGAAACCGATGAGGGTTTCACTGATGCAATGAACTGCAGCAGCGCCTCTTTCAATCGATATACAGAATAATAAATATCAGAGGTAGAAAGTAACAAATTACAGCAACTCCCATTACACTTTTCAATACTTTTCTACTTTTTATAATTAAGTAGAAGGATCATTTTTTGTATAATTAAATTGTGGAATGTTTGATTTTTACTTGAGTTCATTAAAAACAAAGTATTCAACTTCACTAGATTAATTTTTCACAAAAAGACAACATCCCTAAATAAATGTTCTAAACCTATGCAATAAAACATAATATTTTTCAAGAAACTAAACTGTCTAAAAGTTAAATGTTGTTGTGCCATCTCAATTTGTTATTTACACAATTTGGTAGATCTGTTTTTTGGAAATCAGCCTCTAATCAGTCTAAATGGGGCTTTTAAGAAGTGAAGCATAATGTCTTTTTAGGGTTTAAAGGAATAAACGATTTGAGAAATTTAGCAATACATCACTTGCTCAACAATGGATTTTCTGCAGTGAATGGGTGCCGTCAGAATGAGTAATAATTCACACGACTCCAGTCCATTTCAATGTCCTGAAACCTAAAAGCTGCACGTTTATAATAAACAAATCCATCATTAAGATGTTTGAACTTTAAATTGCCGGCACCCATTCACTGCAGAGGATCCATTGGTAAGAAAGTAAAAAAGTGCTAAATTTCTCCAAATCTGATCCGCTGAAAAAATAAACTCCTTTACATCTCGGATGGCATGGGGGTGAGCACATTTCAGAAAATCTCCATTTTTTGGTGAACTATTACTTTAAATATTGAGCTGATGCCTTTTCAAAAGCTACCTGGAACACCTGGGAGTTTACTTTTTTACTTACTCGCACCACATCATCTTTCAGTACTTTTACATGCATTCAAGTGAATTTTTTCTTGAGTTGAAATACTTTTACCCAAGTTAAAATTTTGGTAAATATTTGGAACTGACATAGGCAGACTCAAACCTGTCACCAGGATCGGTACACATGCTACATCACTTGCTATTTATTTACATTCTAAAACATTCATCAAAGAAAATGCAGAAAATTAAAACAATTAGTTAGCAATGTATAAATAAAAAGAAAATCACTTTTCTATTACAGTTCTTTACAGTTAAAAATAACTACATTTTTGACTGACAATTTCATTTTATTTATTTGTTCAGTTGAAAAGGGATTATTTTTTTGATGTATTTTTATGAACTGATATTTTTAGTCATGTCCCTTGTAGCCCATCTTGCAAAAAAAATAAAAATACTGTTTTGACATTTATCTCTTATTCAGTAGCTGGATAATCGTGATGATCTGTGTAAACATGTCTGGTGTGGTCTGTAGTCATCACTCTGTGTGTGTGTGTGTGTGTGTGTGTGTGTGTGTGTGTGTGTGTGTGTGTGTGTGTGTGTGTGTGGGGTTTCTCTCACCCTCCTGGCACTCTGTCTGGTCTGCCGCTGCTCACACAGCTGGCTCCGTACCCGGTGCAGTCTCCACACACGGTGCACACCATACACTGGTCCAGCTTCCACTTGTGCATGCCTGGCTGACACATCATAGATTTCTCCTCCTTCTCATCCAGCTCGTCCTCCAAGTCCTCGTCCATTGCGGTGGCCATGTTCTCTACTCCAAATGCTACAGCAAGAAAAGATCAAATCACAAACCAAACCTACCAACATTTACAACATTACCTAACCAACCAATAAACATTAATAATAACCACTAACTCCCATCATAAATAATATTTACCATTTACTCCCCTCATGTTTTTGTGAAGAAGCTCCACATAGGATCAGGAAAAATGACCTAGCTAGTACTCTATTTGGTGTAATTTTATGAACATGGTCAGGAATATTTAGGGCCTTTGCTAATGTATAATTTTCACGTTTTGTTTGAGAAGCATTAAAAGGTTCTCACCTTTCCCTGCCTGGCCCATGGCCCCAGTGTCTCGGCCACACTGGCCCTTGTTGTTCACTCCAAATGTCCACACCTCCCCGCTCTTGGTCAGGACACAGGTGTGAGCTTTTCCCATGGCTACCTGAGTTACAAAGTGTCCCTTCAGATCTGAAACCTGACCTGTGAAGATGAGGAGGGAAGTTGAATATAAAGGAGCTGTGAAGCAGTTTTTAAGAACACAGTAAAAACAACTGTGCACATTTTTTGCACATGAAACCTAAGTGATTACAATCCTGTATCCTTATCACAAATACTTGCCGCTAAATACAGAGCCAAATGATTTCAGCGATGTGGAAAACACTGACCGAAATGCAGAATCCAGTCATAAAAATTGAATTTACAATAAAGAAAATGTTGGTTTAACTTGAAGACATTGTGACATAAATATATTACTCTCGTACAGTAACAGAAAGCATTTAAGTACGTAGTCTTTTGTGAATGTGGAGCATGTACTGGCTCTAAATAATCTCTTTCACAGGAGACAGATGCATGATTTTACAGACAGCAATATGATATGCCATCATTATGAGCATCTGGCAGGTGGCACTTACAGGTACTGTCGCTGTAAATGGCATCCTTGCCAAACATGTAGAGCTCTCCATCTTTAGTGACGATGCTGCTACTGCCATTGTTGCAGGCCGTGTAGATGGCCGTCTTGGTCTCGAGTTTGATCATCTTCTTGGGTTTGTAGGGCTTTGGTTGTCTCCTGCTCTTTGCTAAAAACAGACACCATCACAAGCGGTTGATCTACGTGCAAAAACATCATCTCAGATCAAGTATGTACACGATAATAATTTCCATCATACTTGACTCTCCGTCCTCCCCTTTGCTGGCAGACCCAGTGAAGAAGACGCTCCCATCCTCCGCCACCAGCAGGGCGTGGGAGCCGTCATGGCCCACTGAGAACTGCACAATCTTGGGCGACTTAGTTACTGGCAGCTCCACCCACTTCCCAGCCGACGGGCCGCCCTGCTTGATACCGAGGCTCTGATACTTTCCAGTATAGTAGATCTGCATCAGAGGAGAGGAATTCTGCGCACAACGGCCTCAACAAATACCTCGTTAAATCTCTGCACAATGGCCACAACGAATACCTCTGTTAGATACTGAAAGATATTGCAGATTTTTAACCTAAAATGTGTCACATGGAAAGCTAATACCGTACTTCTGGAAAGAAAAACACAATAACTACAATCAATGATGACAGAAAACACACATCAGCATTTCTGCAGTCCATAAAATGTATGTGACCTTCTTTTATATTACAGGCCACAGTGTTTATTGAGAAAGTTGCCCAGTCACGACTGTTTTTACTGCTGCTGGACTGAATAATCTCCAGATAAGGTAAAGAGTGAGTTTAGTCTTACAGAATGATAAACCTACAGCAGCTCTCATATCTCGTGAGGCCTGGCACACACTCACTGCTCCCTCCCTTAAACTCACTCCATCGCTCCACATCAATGAGACACACCCAGCATCCATATTTAACTTTTAGCCACACCTGACAACGGCAGATAATAAACCGTCCATAAATTATGAACCGACATTATTTAAAAAAGCATTTTTTTTACAATTACTAATCAAGTTACTGCCAGATGGCTAAACTGTTTTATGTACTTGCCAAAGCCGATTTGTACTTGCATTTAGTTCTCAATGTGTGTCAGTTTTGGATCCGCTCCCCTGTATTTGTACTGTGTTAGTATCACGTGTAAATGCACACAAACTGTGCTCGCTTTGGCCTCTCAAACGCTCCAGCCTCACAGAGTGTCAAAGAGCCTCGCCGCTCAACTGGAAGGGTAGAATAATCAAATTACTTCCAGTTATTTAAGCATGTGTGTGGCTCTACAGGCTGCCCTTCTCTGCTGCTGCTGTTTCTTTCACACCAGAGACAGCACCACTGCTATCAGCCCTGCCTGCTAGACCTAGTGTGAACCTCACACACTGCTGAAACATGCAGCGACACACTCCCTCACTGATGCAGATTTATGAAGATTACGAAATAAATGTGCATATTTAGCTGAATTTATTAAGGGCTGTGCTTCAGTGCTTTTTCATCAAAGAGTAAAGAAAGATATATATACACACACACACTACAATTAGTTCTTAATTCGAAACATCTGCTTTATCTTTACTTCTGAGCTGATGCTGTAATAATGCAAGACAGTAGCACTTCCACCACCACATGAAAAACTGTGTTCAGATTCAGTTAAACTGAGTTAATGCAGAGACACAGAGGAATATAGAGAGTTATGTCTACCTTCCCAGATGCCGTTTTCATCAAAGCAAACTCTCTGCCAGCTCCAATCAGGGCTGCTTCCTCATCAAACCCTGTGCCTGAGGACACAAACACACACACGCCGCAAAAGAGACAACAACAAGTTAATTCTTTTCAACACGTACTTCCTCTTAAACACTGATGTGCATGCATAGATGTGTGTGCACTGAAGCAGCGCTCTCACTGATGATATGAAGGTCTTTCTCCAGGTCAAAGAGGGAGATGCCACAGGCATGAAGACACTTCCTGGCCAGTTTGAGCTGCAGTTCCTGCTGAAGGGCCGGGTCGGAGCTGGTGGCGTAGATCCGCACCACAAAGCCATCCTAAATAAATCCAAACATATACACAAAAACATAAAAGCTAAAATGAATCTGTTCATCAAATCAAGCAATCGTATGTCTTCAGAAGATTCATATGGATTAAACAAGAAAACCGCTCATCTGAGGAAGCAGTGAGTGTGTGCGGGTCAAAGGGAGAATTTAACTGTGTCAGCACTGCACACGGGAGATGCAACGCAGAAACGCACCCTCACACATACCGAGCTAGTTCCATCCAGAAACAGCTCAGTGTGTGTCAGTTCAGCAATAAGTGTGAGCAAATTGCATTAGTGAGCATGTGATAAAAAAATAGAAGACAACACCATGAAGTCTTTGATTTGCCGCCGTTAACGAGTATGTGAGTAAGCTTCCAAAAACCTCGCTCTTGCCCTTCATCCTCCCTACACTATATGTGGTATAACAGTTCATAGCATTAACCCTTACAACTTCCCCCTTAACCCCAGCACTCCCTCACTTATCATCTCTTATTCATGTATGCATAAAGAGATCTTCAAAGGCAAATATGAATTAACACAACACCCCCTCCCTGTACTGCTGCCCACTCACGATCTGCCAGTGGGTTCAATTCTAAGAGAAATGCCCACGTCCACTGCTGCAGCCCCTCCCCTGCCCCCACACACACACACACACACACACACAGCACGGCTGAAATCAGCTAAAACAAAGGAGATCAGGTGCTGCTGACAGCCATAATACCACCACTTGAGAAAAAGGCACTGATCGTGTTTGTATGATGTGCAGGGGAGGAACAGGGGAATCTGTTATCGTCTGATGAAGACTGCAACATGGAGAGAACAGGCTGTTCATTTTGGATTAATCACACAAAACATTTCCTGGGGTTCATGCATTGTTACCCATCTTTTTCATGCTTACTGCAGTCTAACAGAACAGTTTGAGCACTTGTCTCGGTTGGCTACATCACCCAGCCATCTAGCGGCTTGGCTTGAAGAATTAACTAACAGCTCCAGCAAATAATTTTTTTGAGTGGATATGACTGATTACATGATATATGATATGATTGAGTTTACCGTCAGCATGTTGCTAAGCTAATGGCAAGAAGAAGAAAAAAAACATGCAAATATTCCGTTAATAAATTTGGAGAAGGTTTTTTTTTTTTTTACTCTTTTGAAATTAGCCTCTTCTGCTCACCGAGGCTGCATTTATTTTATCAAAAATACAGTAAAAACAGTAATATTGTGAAATACTATCACAATTTAAAATAATGTTTTTCTATTTTAATATATTTTATAATGAAATTTATTCCTATGATGGCAACGCTGTAATTTCAGCTTCATTACTTCAGTCTTAATATTATTGTCATATAATAATAATATGTCATAACATTCTTCAGAAATCATCCTAATATGCTGATTTGCTGCTTAAGAAACATTTATTATTATCATCAATGTTAAAAAAACAGTTGTGCTGCTTATTATTTGGTTGGTAACTGATTTTCTGTCAGTCTCATGTTAATCTGGAGTACCTATAGAGTAGTGCTGCAGCCTTCATATCTCGGAAGAGTCATTAGCTTTATCAGATTTATACAAGACAGATACAGCTTTGCACTTCTCGCTGAAAACAGCCGAGCTCCTGGAGGCGGAGCTAAAGAGTCAATAGCACACATAGCTGTTGCACAGACATCATCTGCAAGCTGTGACATCGACATAAATAATTCCCTTATCGCTGCATTCTTTGTGAAGCTAAAGAAGGATATCTTTCCCTCACAACCAAAAGCACATCTCTTTGGTGACATTGTTGGTTTTTTGGTCAAAATTAAAATGTAAAACTTTCTTGTTTAAGTTCGTTACGACTTCTGTAACCTGACTGAAGCATGTTGACAGGTGCGCTCTTGCTCTCGTTTTGGTTGCTGTGTGCACACACTCTTCCGGGAGAAGTGCCCATACAAGAAATACTGCCCTTCCCTTTATGAAGTCATACAGGGCCATACTGGAAAAAAAACGTTCAGAAACTCATACAAACCCTGAAGGAGTGTACTTTGCACAGAAATACTCTCCTTTAAGATTCTTCAATGAACAGAAAGTTCAAAAGAACAGAATCTTACTGACCCAAAACTTCTGAGCGGTAGAGGTCAACCGATTAATTGGCCGATTTTTGGCATTTTTTAAATTAATCGGCATCGGCCGATTGTGCTGCAAATTAGGCCGATTTATAAGCAGGCGCACCGGCGGGCAGCTAAGCGCTGTTGGGGATCTCCCTCTGAGGTGCATGAGAGATGGAGCAGCTCACACTCTGCAGCAGCAGCTTGTTCACACACAGCTTCAGCTAATGGCAAGGCAAAACAGCCGTTTTGGAATTACGTTTTACCCAAATAGAATTAATGCCGGAAATTTATCATATTCATAAGTGCAACAAGTCATTTACATGTGAAAGTAGAATCACGTTTAATTCAGATGAAGCTTCTGTGCTGATTATAACATGCACGTTAACTTTCCTCATGAAATGTGTGTGTAGGGCCGACAATATCCTCCACGATGTCATCGCTCGTAGTCAGCGCACTCTTAAGCAGTTATGAGCAGCAGGCTGTGTAATATGTGTGAAATCTTTTATTTTTGTTATCACTATGGCTATTTGACTTATAGCAGTGTCCAGTGTTTCCTATACATTGAGTTATTTGTGGGAAACTGGTGTCTGTCAGTAAACAAACAAAAAGCTGCTTCAGAACTGTTTTGAGAAGGTGCTTAAGTTTTGAGCCATGTATTATTACTCTAAATTGGGCTACTACTACTATCTTGTACCCTGCAATAATAATTTGCTCAAATTCACTTTTATGAGATGAATAAAAAAAAAAGAAAATCGGCCAAACATATCGGCCAAAAAATCAGCATCATATATCGGCCATCAGCCAGTGAAAAACCCATATCGGTCGACCTCTGCTGAGCGGTAGTGCATTATACTATATTATACTCTTTTGAACATTTTTTAAATCGGTACCTTTACTGATTAGTACAATTCTTACCAAAGAAAGCCTGATACAGATCCAAGTATATTTATACTCAGTAAATATCTCTCGCTTTGTCCACCATCTTAAACTGTTTTTTTACTTGGCGCAATGCATTGTGGGATTGCCTTCATCCTGAATAATTCATACAATGCTGCCTTTTCATTTGGCATACTTACGCAGCCTAGTTTTTGGAATTGCCTTTGTGACTATGCTGCCTAAAATGCTGCCTACGAAGATAGCTCACTGGGTTTCGGAAAAGAGTGCCATTGCCAAAGAATAAAACCACTTACATCTTTGCAGGCTGCTATCTGGTTGATATATTCTCCATCAGTGAATACGATGTTCTGACCATCTGCTTGCAGGCCTGAGAAAGACAGTGACATTTAAACAGAGAAATGTGTTGATACTGTTAATACTTTACAGTTCCAGATTATAGTCCAAATAAGGCTTGCCATTAACAATCTTTACAAGATGTATTATTTTAAATATAAACTGCTTAAAAATTACTTCACAATATATCCATCGCTACACAGATTCGGGAAAATATGCCCTGTTTCAATAGAAAACATTTCAAGACAGGGGAGAGTAGTGTGCTGGACAAGCCATTTATTTGCCCTGCTCTAAGTGATCAACAGCACATAAGAGAGGTGTTTGTACCCGGCATTGTGACGGTGCCCTCCTGCTCCAGAGTCTCTGGGTTGATCTTAATGGCCGCCATGCTGTGACTGTTCATGTCTCGATACAGCAAACAACCCTGTAAAGCAAATCACCACAGGAACATTTCTTTTGTAAGGCTGTACAATGAATGACATTTCTGGTTGAAAACATCATAAGCATGTAATAAGGAGTACAATTCGTAAAACCAGAGATCAATACCTGGGCGAATCCCAGCCATGACCTTTTCTCCATATAAGCAGTAAGCACCCACACAAACACAAGGATATACACCTGGGCGAATCCCAGCCATGACCTTTTCTCCTTACGGTTCCTGATACGTGAGGTGGAGTTGTACACATGGCCCTGCAATGATACCCTCTTATTAGCACCCACACAAACACAAGGATATACAACCTGCCGCATCAGCACTAAACTACAACCACGACTTCACAAATCTCAAAACTGGAGAGGCAACTGTCAAATTAAAGCCTGAGTTAAATATAAACATTCAAACTGCACATAATGAGGTTTTATATCACCTTTTTAATTATATCATTATGTTTCTACACCATATTCGTTGTTGAAATATAAACATTAAAACAATGGCTATAAAAATATTGTCCATGTTAATATTTATTGATATGAATATTTCTGATATGCTAGTAATTACTAATCAATTACAGATAATAACTGAACTATTTATTTCCTCTGAGAACTAGCTTAGGAAACTTAACTTGTATCATTTCCATTGTAATCAGGTAAATAAAAAATGTCCTCACCCGCACTGTGCCACTGTACCCCGAGCCCACTTTGTAGAGGCCATCTTTACAGAGCAGGTACAGGAAGGATCCATCAGTCTGAAGAAGACAGCGTTCATCTTCATCGATGTTCACCTCCTTCAGAACCCATTTGTTCATCAGTGCGGCTCGCTTGATGCCGTTCCCAAACCAGTCCTGGATCTGGATCTTTCCCACCAGCACCGCCTGCACGCTCCTCTGAAGCGCGTTCAGGATTGTTGGAACTTTTGGTACACAAACACAGTCAGGTCAGATAGTTCTTGAAAATATATCTGAACATCTTAAACAGTTCGTGAGCATCCTTCCTCTTGTGAAAGCACATAAATACAGAATTATTTTTTGTGCCTTCTTGCACTTAAACAGACAAATACACAAAAATGTCAAAATGCCCGTTCTGCTGAGTATCCTCCTTAAAAAAATAATTACTTAATAAAAAAAAAAAATAAAAAAAAAAATGTATGACAGAAAATAAAACACACCCAAAAAAAACAATTATTAAATCATTATTGGAGTACACTACTTTAGTCTAGCAATTTCTGAGTACAAATTTTTCAAAATAAATCCAGCACCATTTTTTTTTCACTGTAGGTCTTAAAATGACAGCAGCCTAATATAGCCTACCTTACAGTTGATAACTTTATTTGATTTCTGTTGTATTTCATATTGTACCTGTATGCTACTCTTAAAAGCTTTTCAGTTTACTTGTCTTTAATAATGTTTGAACTTATTAGCTGGCTTGAAGTTTTCACGCTGGCCTCAAAACTAAAATCAAGAATTGGAAAGAATCTAAAATTCTGGTGTTGTAATAATGCTATTTATTAAAATACAGTGTTACATGGGTCAAAAAAACAAAAAGATTTTTGTGTAGAGGCCAGTGAAAATTTCAGCAGGACAAAAATTGGCATAAATCAAAATGACTTGGTTGGTTTGTCATTGTTTTGAATCCGTCTAATGACTCACTCCTTGGCTATATAACACTGACATGACTCACTCAGTGAAGTTACGTTTCAAAATGAACAAGTGTTGGGGCAAAATGCTCATGGAAATCCCTGTTGCTTTTTCATATAGAATAAATATTTATACATTTTTAAATATTGATGTTTACTACCATGAAACATTATATTTGTGAATATGAATTAGAATGATTAAATATTGTATAAGCTTAAGTATATTTAGTCGTAAACAAAGTGGAAAACATGTCTTCGTTATTTTAAAATATATTTTCATTGTATTTTAGTTAAGTGCATTAAACATGTACATACTGGGCAATGATGGCTGATTGGTTTAAATGAATTTATCAGATTACAAAAAATAAATAACTGTTTAAGCCATTTAAAAGCAAATGCATATATATACATAAATCTATTATAGCCTTAAAAAACTAAAAAATATAGTTAAGCTCTGCAAAGCACTTGATCTGGACAAACACGGCAACATTTGCCTGTTCTTCAGTTTCATTCTGAACCACTTTAAGTTGGACGTGTGCACAGTAAACCGACAGTGAGCGACGGCTCAGATATCACACTTCACACAAGCTATGCAAGTTACTCATGCTCCAATTAGGTTGTAGTTACCTTGGTAACAACAAATGAACTCTGAGCTTCTCTGATGTCTAAATCAGTGTGTGATACTGACAGAGAGCATTGAAACACAATTAAATAAGCAAAAAAAAAAAAAAAAATGACAGACCTATATCATGCAGATGGTAGAAGACTGATGAGTAATTGGCTGAGAGACTCTGCGCTGGCAGAATAATATAATAAAGACAGGAAATCAGAGAGATTTGACATTTTCAGGCAATTCAATTGTTGACCTCCACATGCAGTTGCGGTTCTGGCTATCACACGCTGAGAGATGAGCGCTAATGTGCTGCCATCCTGAATTCAGATGAACAGCAGCTTTTTATGCAGTCTAAAATCTCAACCTCACTTGCCAAGCCAGAAATCCACTAAACTTTTAAAACTTCAGGTACTGTTTTCTGAAGTTTGGATCCTTTAAAAGGAAATGCAGAGTTGTAGGTGCTACACACAACCAGTAACAGCACACATTTGACAGGCTTCACCACATTTTACTTTTATCATTAGATTTTCTAGTGTTTAAGAATAATGTATATTTACTAATACCTATCTGGAAACAGCGGCATCAGTGGTAGGAGCTTCTTCCTCAAAACTTTAAAACACATGCAATCTCAATACACTGACTCACCTGGATGGTCTGACATGCATGACTGCCATTGTTGGTGAGGATGGCAGACACAGCCTGGAGGATTTTGCCAGTGTCTCCCCAGGCCACCACCAGACTGAAGAGGCAGGCACAGGATAACGCTGTGAGGGTCTGACCGGTGGAGTCGTTCATCCCTGTGCTCCGCACCGTTGTCTCCAGCAGAAGATGAAAGAGAGACTCTGCAGGCCCAACGGTGGAGTCAAGATTAAAATATACAGACTCACTTATATATGTTATCACTTTATTTGAACAGGACGAGGTATCTCACCAAGCACATCTGGAGGTTCGGTCTGAAAGCTCTCCGGCTGCTGCCCCTGGAGCATGTCTAGAAGTGCCTGAAGGCTCCGTAAGCACAGTGACGGGTGCGAGAAACGAGTCTCTTTGATGAGCTCAAACACTCCACACAGCCCAATACCAATGATCTGAGGAGCAGAGGAGCATAGCTGTGAAGTAACATTCATCCACACTAGAGATTGACCAACATTACATTTTAATTGGCAACGCCAATATCTAGACAGTAGGATGGCCAATGACTGATAATCATTTAAATGTATATTAAAATGCAACAACAGCAATAAACCTTCAAGATTTGGCCTACTCAAAAATGTCGTTACAAAAACAAAATGTGTAACATCATTTAGCAGACATTGGAACAGACAATTGACTTGATTCTTAAGAACATCTTCTCATTTAAAATGATTCATTACAGAGCCAAGAACCGAACAAACCAACTCAAGAGCTGAGTCACGCATTACAAACTTTTATTTGAACTGCTGAGTCAGATTTCTGCTGCCATTGTAAGAGGGCCTACTCTGATTGGTGGATATCTCTTCAGGATTGTGGGTAATGTAGTATTTAAAAGGGAATTCTACAATTAAACATTACTTGTGGCTTTTGCAGATGCATTTAACATCACTGAACCGCTGTCTTGAAAGGTTTAAGTTATTGTTCAAGCTTAATTTCTCCACAAAAAAAAAAAATATATATATATATATATATATATTTGTTTTTTTTTTTTTTGTTTTTTACTTGTCCATCACACTCAGTTTTCTTACTCTGGGAGCACAATAAGTCAAGTAATACTTACTCCAGCACAAAAAAAACCCTTAACCGGGGATATTTTAATAAAGGAATCTTTGGGAAGTTTCTTCTTGGAAACTGTTTGTTCCTAAAAGTGCTTCCTTCTTGTTACAAGACACTGTGTTGGGCTATCATTACGAGAGACCTGGTTCATCTTTCAAGGTCATCATCTAAATCAGGAATTTTGGCTTTGTCCATAGGACATTCAAGAGAAATAACAAATTATCCTGCGTAACATCTCTCAAGGTTTGGAAATGATATAATAACAGACGCTCAACTATCAATAAAATGCCCGTCCTTGAATACAAAACACAAAAGCATCTTCAATAGTGAAGCATAAAACCCTAAAACAATTTACGAATTTCACTGCGAAATACAAGATGCCTTGTTCTTTTTTACATTTAATAGTATTTTAATGTAAAACAATATGTAATGTTCTGTTAGATCTATGATAGTTTTTCACTGTATATAGTAAGGGAACTTACCATTAACCAACTAACAGGTTTTTACCAGCATTTTTACAGTCTTTAACCATTAATATTACACTAATGTTTCACAGTGTAGTAAGCTGCCTAGCAAGAGAGCCAGCTTTCAATACTCTACGAAAGCCAAAAAATGGACTCAAAAGGTATGCAGCAAAATGATGCGGTCTTCTAAAACTGTGTTGTGACTGATGCCCCGTTATACATACTCCAAGCGCTTTTGCTACTTCTGACAACAGTACAAATGGATTCAAAACATTGCACCTGGTGCAAACACTGAGTAAGACACCTCACACAGGATCGCATGTATTCTTCACAGCTTAGGCAATCACATTTGGTAGAAAGCCAGGCCATCAATAATTAATCCAATGCTGGTGTTTGGTATCATGACCACACAAGAACCTCAAATATTATTAACAATACTAAAGTAATATTCTCATAATAATGTTATCATAAGAGATATAAAAGGCAGAAATAACAAAACAAAAAAAGGATATATACTAAAGCACGGATGACAGAATCATGAGATTGGGGTTTATTAACGTCGTTGACTGACCTTGGGGAGTTTGACGGCGGGTTCGCGGTACTCCTCCTCCTCCTCACTGTCTGAGTCGCCGCTCTGCACAGAGTTGCGGGAGGCCAGGGCCAACGCGGCCTCCTTCTGCTGCCAGTCCAGCACGCAGTGCCGTACATTACAGTAGACGTTGAACGCAGAGGGGTTGCTGTGGAGTTTGATGTCAGGCACTGGAAAGGCCCCATCCAGAGTCTCGGTCTGCCAGATGATAGAGAGACATACAGAATTAGGAGTGAGACACAGGGAGGGGGGGAGGGAGAAAGACTGATAAGAGAGAGTGGGTTATGATGCATGTAGTACTACAGGCCTTGGGGAACACTGTACTTTATTGATTTTTCTAGGGCAACTAGAGGTGCTACTGTTTGTAGGTCAACATCTACATATAAATTTCAACATGCTTTTTGATTATCACAGTTATATCAAAGCATTAAATAGTAAAGCAGAACAAACAAAAAAATAATAATATTTTCACATTTTTGTACATTCCAGAAAAATTTAAACTGGGACAAAAAATAAAATAACAAATCTGATCTCATATGGTCATAATTACTGTAATATTATAAGAAAATTATTTGTATGTATTTAGGGGTGGGCTGCATGACCAAAGACTTCTATCGCTATACAGATAATTTTATAGTAACATTGTATATATCCAGAGTTTTATGTCATATAAAACATTACTATTATAATAAATATATACACAAAGTTATAATAACAATAATTTAATATTTATTAACAATAAAATAAACAAAATATTTTAAATACAGTAAAAACAAAACAAAACAAACAAAAAAAAAATAAAATAAAATATATATATATATATATATATATATATATATATATATATATATATATAGTCAAATAAATAAAAATATTGCATTTAATTTATAAAAATATATCTTTTCATTTTCAAATAACTTCAATTATATATTTTAAAAATATATAGCATTGCAAAAATAATAAAAATAGCAATAATATTATAAACCAGACTTAATTCTGATGAGTTACATTGTAACATTCCCAATATACACACATCTGTATCTGCACATCAGTTCAGTTTCATTTCAGTGCCTCTATTTGTCACAGACAATGTATTTTTTAACAACCCCCATTTTGATATGTTTGTTCACATGCAACCTGTTAGTAATGCAAAGCAGTCCTGCCCACAGATAACTGCATGGATACATCCACCATGGTGTAAACAGTAGCAAACCATCAAACGTTGCACAGTATATTCTGTCTTATTGTCCAGCCCTACAATGTATCTTACGTTTCATTGTCCTATTCATCAATCAATCCCCTGACAGGCTTAACTCACCCAATTGTCTTCTTATTTGTCTATATGCCCATAATAAAGGATGATGTCATGCAGGGAAGGTCATTCATTTTAAGCCGGACACCACAGAGAAATCTACCCCCCTGTGTTTGGCACAGCGACGTCAGACATCTGAAATCATTAGAAAGCCACACATCTGAGCCATGCCTAGCAGCTCAGTTCACTTCCTGTGATTTGCTATCATCACTGCTGCAAAGCAAAAACTGCTAGGTTAAGGTGTTACCCAACTAACTGACTCCAAATCAGCTTTGCTTCTGAAATCCTGTCCTCATCAGTCAGCGGTGTGGTTGCTGATGCTGATGCTGATGAAAGAGACTGATAGAATACACAACCGCCTCTGACTTTGCTCTCCAGTTCAACATCCTGGATTTGCAATGCCCCACTTTGGCGGTAAATCAATGTGAAGCTCACTGAAGTAAATCATGTACAACATAAATGAGAAAAGGACTTATATTTGGTAAGCACAGACTGCTTTGTCTCCAGTTTTTATTGTATTCGTCATTTAGATATTGAGAAAAACCTCTGCCTCTAATATTCAAACTATTTAAATGATGCCGGTTTCCAGCAGTACAGTACAGCAGCATGGAAATTATATTGAAAAAAAAAAAAAAAGTGTATATATATAATCTATATATATATATATATATATATATATATATATATATATATATATATATATATATATATATATATATATATATATATATATTTTACCCAAATTCTGAATTGAAAAGGCAAAATTAAACTTCAGGAAGCACTTGGCTGAAAACTGAAAATTACTTTTTTTATAAACTTATGGCACCAATATAATTTCTTTTTAAAGAAACACAGAAATCATAATTAAAGATTTCATTTAGCCTAAAACTGAAAGCAAAAATAAATGATGTAATAATCAATTAAACTTATTTAATAATCAGCACTCAAATAAAAACTGAGTCGAACAAACATTTAAATTGCACAGTTTTTATGTAAAAAAAAAAAAAATGTTTCTACTCTAATTTTTGGTTGAAATATAAACATGCATAAAGCACTTTTTTCATGATGACAGATTTATTCAGACATACATTAAATAATGAAGACAACAAGTAAAAATATAAAGAATATACAGTGCATATATTCTGCAAAATGCTCCTCTCTAGAGTTGTTTTTCTAGCTGACAAACAAGTTTATTTTGTGCTATAACTAGTAGTTTAGAGGAAGAGATGTGCCGAGGGGTCTACAGCGATCTGTCACACTACTTTAAACAGCACCAAAACAATATTTGTTGTTTTATTTCATCATAACACTGGCAGAATTTGAATGCTGAGACTTTGTTTAATGTCAAAAGTAACAAAGCACAAACCTTAATTGCAATTAAGCTTTAAAAAATAAGATTAGATTAAAATCAAGAAATATATATATTTTGAATCCAACCCTAATATATAGTGTCACGCTTACAGAACTGAAACATGCAAAACAGACACTAGCCTCCAAAAGCAGCCTTGAGAACTAAACCTACAGAAATACTACTGTGCTCAAAAAAAAGAGAACTTCTGCTGCTTTCTTCCCCACACTCCACTGACATTTCAGTTCATTTAATAACAACACAGTCTGCCACATACTGAGAAAGGAACCAATGGACATAATAAGCACTTGGAAGAACAACCTTTAACAAAACCATAACTGCGCAATGCAAGGAAAGGAGATGTTTCCTTGTAACTGTACAATGAGAGAATACATACAGACCTAACAAGTATATGAGCCTGAAACAGGAGGCGACGTTTCAAATGATCACATCAGCCTGAAGAAGGGAAATTAATGTACTTTATTATACACTGTCCTTATGCTCTTCAAAGACACTGTACATTGGTGTACAAACTATGCCATATCTTTCCTTACATTCAATACCAAAACGGGTTCATAAATTGATTCAACATTTAAACACTTAATGCACAGAGATGACCATGACTACATCATTTGTAAATTGCAGCTCTGTGGTGTTTGAAAAATTTACATCTTTAGCACTATGGCTGGGAGATGTATCGCATACGATTGTCTCATTCGGAACAGGTGTATTAGGTTTGGTGCTAAATAGGGCTGGCCGATATATCGAACGATATGATCATGCTCATCAAATCAGTAAAGCCAGTTCCCTGATGATCCATTTGCAGGGTTTTTCCTGCATAGGGAATTATGAGGTGGGCGCCTCCGCCAAATTTTGTGTCACCTTTGGCTATCTACAAAATTCAGCGTCACTGAACAGCGTCCATTAGGGCTTTAAATTCCAAAAGTACAAATATTTGGAGAAATCCTAATATTATTATACATATTTATTTAATATTTCTTTACAAAGAATCATCATTTCTAGGGGTCGACCGATTATCGGCGTGGCCGATTATCGGCGCCGATATTAAGCATTTTTATTGTTATCGGCATCGGCCATTTTCAAAACCGATTTGCCGATAAAACCATTTTATTTTGAAATGCGCGATCTGGCACTGATCCAGCCACCTCAGTCAGAGCGCACCGCTCTGTGGCCTCGACTAAGCCCCGCCCATCGTCCGTCTGATTTGTTGGGAGTCACGAGCCTGGCCAATCAATACGGCTGGCGCGGCTGGAAAATGTTCCGCTCTCACACCGAAAGCACAGGAGCTGCTTCAGTGATCATCATCACACATCAATAAGTTATCTCTCGAAGGTAAGAATGCAGTAAACGTTCCTGAAGTTGCAATAAATCACTACACTGAAGTTGCAAAACTCCTAAATATAATCGATTTATGATGACAAGCCCCGTTCAGTTATTATACCGTGAATTCCCGGTCAATGTCCGTCATTGCAGTGATATGCTTTAACGGATCATCACATCAGTGCTGAGATAGTGAAACTAAAACCTACTTCTCTCACCATTCGGCCAATTTAACGTTATATTGTGAATAGATTATCAACACGAATGAATTCACTCACGTCTGCTGCGGTTTTTTTTGTGTGTTGTTCACATAGCTTCACTGAACAGCGTCCGTTCCGTTAGGGCTCTTAGTCAAATAAATTGCGCATATTTGGAGAAATGTTGCTTTATTCTAACATGATTGCAAAATAATTTATCATACAGATTCAGAATTACCATTATGCAATTTTCAAGAGCTGAAAGGGCATCAAGCGCGAGCTCTGACGCCCTGACGCGACGCGAGCTCCCTATTCCTGATTTAGTTATCTCCGCGGCCGCGCTCTCTCATTTGACTAATAACCAGGGTGCGATTTGCCGGGGGGGATGGGGGGATTTCCCCCCTTCTGGTCTATGCATCCCTGCCTCTGCTGAATAACTTTTATCCCCGGTGGGGATAAAAACATCATGCAAACCCGCTCTGACGTACAGATCTGAATCAAATGATTCGCGATACGCGATCCGATTGAAGCGCATCGAAACAGTGAATCATTTTGCGACGCAATGGTTTAACTGATTCGGAGTTTCAAAAAGCTCCGTTGTGTTCTTTGCTCGCTTTCTCGATGTAATTTGTTGTTTGAATAACCGTGGACATTACATCGTTACAATTAATAGGCTTAACGTAGGCTTACAATGTTTTTTATCAAACTGAGATCACACTAAATACAATTTCCGTCGTATTAAAAACATTTCATAAAATTTTTCAAAAGCATCCCCCCTTTGTTTATTTCACAAATCGCACCCTGCTAATAACCCTATGCTAATAACGTAAATTGTCAATAATCTCACATTGCACGTTTCTGGATGACGCTGTCCTGTATACTTCCTAGTTTGCATCGCCGTGATAAACAGTCAAACAAACATTTTACACATCAAAAAAAAAAAAAAAAAAAACTATTACATTATGGGTTGTGTGTGATTTTAATGCAATTCTGGGTTGCAAATAAAATGCTAAATATAACACACACACACACACACACACACACACACACACACACACACACACACACACACACCACATATATATATATATATATATAGAGAGAGAGAGAGAGAGAGAGAGAGATCTTAGAGAGATTACATTTATTCTCCATTATTTGTTCATTTGTTGCTGTTTAAATTTGCTTTAAGTTTTACTTTGTTTATAGGATGCTGCTGATGGATGCAAGTTTTACTTAGTTTACAGAATGCTGCTGATGGATGCTCCCAGCACTTTTTATGTTTGTTGTTATTATTAATATTAATGTTGTTATTATGAACAGTTCTCAGAATTAAAGATGTGTTAAAATAATTTAAAAGAGAGTCTTTGTCAGAGGCCTTTTTATTCTTAATTTTGACATTAATTTTCATTTTTACACAAGACACATATCGGTTCAAAATATCGGTTATCGGTCTCCTTGATCTGTAATAATCGGTATCGGCATCGGCCCTGAAAAACGCATATCGGTCGATCCCTAATCATTTCTATTCATTTTCCACTGATTTATGTGATCTGATGAGCACTGTGCACTCCCAGCGCCGAATCAGTATGTGTTCTCTTCCACAATCGCTGCTGTGACTTAGGGCTGTGAAAAATGTTTTTCTAATTCTGAATATTCGTCGAATTAAAAAAAAAAATTCACATTCACGAATTTTAGGTCTGTGTCAGCTGTCAGGCAGCCTTATCAGTGGTGCACGAAATGCGACGACGATGTAAGTGTCATTGCATTTTAATGCTCTTGTTAGCCTATCCAGCTGAGGCGCTGCTACATTGTTCATTCAAAATATTGCGGAAAACGAGAGCATCAGTGTGGAGAAGATGTTGTTCAAGTCAAAACTGAAACCAAGCCATTCACACAGAATACATATTTATCACAATTTCTAGAGAGACATCTATCAGCCTTGCACTCGCATCTTGCTCAAGAGAGCGGCATGTTTAGAAAGCTATGTAAAATTAATGTAAGTTCAACTTTTAAAAAACATGAATGATTTTGATGAATTTTGAAGCCTAATAAAAGCGCCAGAACTTAAAAGCTTAACTTAGGCTATAAACGAACTACACCACCACCGTCGCTCGCCTTCAACGTCACCACCACCATAATCCAGACAACTTTTTCAAACTTATTTTTGACGTGTTCGGTGAAAAAGTTTTACTCTGTATATGAATTTTAATACACGCTACATGAACCTTTTCATATAAACTGTAATAAATACAAAACTAGAGCCAAATTAAAACTGAAATGAGACATTAATAATAAATAGTATAGTGAATAAATGAAATAATCATAACTAAAGGACATATGAAACCATATGTTTCTGTATATTTTGAAATAAGGTGTATGAAAAGTCAATAAATCCTTGATTAATATGAATATTTTAATTAAAAATGTGTCTCCATGTACTATTCAATAAAATTCTAGTGCATTTAATCTATTAAATAACAGCAGAGTGAGCAAGTTTTTGGATATGGCAAGATTAAACTTATTTTAGAGAATAAAGTACCACATTTCAGCTTTGTTAGGGTGGGTACACAAAATGTTATTTTATCTTTGCTTCTAGGAAATCCTCATATGCTTTCTAACAGCTTCATGTGGCTGTAAACTAGGGTTGGGCGATGTCTACCAAATTGGCATCGAACGATGTCTACAGTGGAACATCATGATGGACGATGACATCAGGGTTAGGGGTGTGCCCGAAACGTGAAACAAATAACTAGTGGTTGACCGATATATCGGCAAGGCTGATATATCGGCCGATATTTGACATTATTCAAATATCGGCATTGCCCGCTAAGTTTTTTTGCTTGGCCGATGCTTTCGAAGCGGTTTAACGGTGCCCTGGACTTTTATTTTGACAGCGCTAATGTCTGATAGGATGATGGCGAATGATTTGCAGATCCTGAGCACCAATGACAAACATCTAATCTTGTCAAATATGTGGTAAGTACCGCCGCTCCATAGTATAGAGTCCTTGTGACCGCGAATCTCAAAAATGAAAATGAAAGTAAAACAAAAACGTGCAATCGAAAGCGGTTTCAATAGCAGCTCCCTGATGCCCGCAATTTATATACAGTCGCCTATACTGACCCAACGATATAATTGCGAGAAAATGTATTGAAAAATTTTTTTTATCCTCCCATCTCATAGGCTATTTATTTTAGGGTTTCCATAGTACACTTTATTTCCTTTCTGAAAAAAACGGAACTGGGATGTGGCGGATTGCGGGGGGCAGTTAATCTCTCTTTTACATGAGAAATGCCAAGCTGGTGTAGCGATTAACTGCTTATAAAAGACAACAAATAACTTCAACAACATTATATGACCAAAATCCACATTAGATCGCAATCGGACGTTATTACAAACACTCAATGATGGTTTGACGTGAGATCAGAGTAAAAGCGTAGTATTAATTTTATAAATAGTCTTATATAGCTTGATGCTAATGTTTAAATTTGATTACATTTCATGATGTAGGCTATTCTATCAGAAAAATTCATGCAAGATTATAAGAAAATGTTTTTTTTCTAGAAAGACACTTTATAATGAGTGGATATAACTATACTGGATTGAAGCGATGTGGACCAGGAGACTATAAGGAGCGAAGATTTTCAATTTCGTGAAGTGCCTAACAACCTAATGTTGTGTTTATGTTGATAATTGTCATTTTCTTCAATCACCTAATTATTAGAACATCTAAAACATGTTGCGTGTGAAAAGTCTTTGTTTCAGTCAGTTAAAGGGTGGGTACAATGTGTGCACATGATCAGGATGGTACCACCTTCCAGAAAAACCCTGATTTTTTTCTGCGGCAAATCAAATTTGACAGAAATATACTTCAGTGCCTCTGTGTCAGCAAAGGGGGTGACAATAATGCTGTGACCTGTGTTAATATCAATCACAGATGGTAACATCGCGGACACACAGTGATGTGGAAGTTAAACCAGATATTCTGTTCTGCAGCCAACAATTGGTGTCTTGCTGTAACAAACCATGGCACAAGAACTCAGCTAAATAAAACGCTGAGGGGCCTGAAGGGTGTGTTCAGAATATGAAAGTCAGTTGTCCGTACGAAGGTACATGAGTCATACTACATACAATTTACCCACAATTCCCATGGCCTGAAATGTCAGAGGTAAATAATATCAGCTTACAAGAAATGCTGGCAAAATGAGAATAGCTAGTTTTAAGATCATTACCTACGCAAATATACATGTTACAAACTAAGTTTCATAATAAGCAGAAAAAAATTGAAGTTGTAAGTAAAACTGATTACTGAAGTATGTTTTACAAGGAAATACTTTTCAGTCTTTCTGCTTCAAAATTTCATGTTTAATTTATTGTGTTACTTGCCATTTCCTTGAAATTATTTTTGAAATTTACAAGCAATTTCTAAGTGAAACTTGTTTGACACCAACTGTTTTTTGTTTTGTTTATGAATGTAGGGATGGTTGATTTATTGGGTATTCATGATATTTTTATCATTACGTGATGATACAAAATTAAGCATCATCATGACAGACGCAATGAATGTAAGCTTGTTATTTACAATCCATCATCTAGCATATCAAAAGTATTATAATAGCACAAAAGAACTGGTAGGTTTGATTCATTTATGTGATTCAGTTCAAATGTTTCAGGTAATTCAATGATTCCCAAATGTAATTTTCAATTTGTAATTTATATAAAAACAAGTCAACACTGCTACATGGAAAATCTTGGTGTAAAACAGTTTTCACTAATCAACTGTTAGAATTTTTTTTTTTTTAAGTTTTACCCACCCCCCCCCCCCACCCAAAGGGTTACAGTGCTATCAAAGACTACAGAATACTACAGAGACGTGTCACTCGTATAGTTTTGAATGGGGGAAAATGCAACGCTCAATATAGCTGCTCAATCGCAGGAAGCCCCGCCTTCTGAATGAAGGAGCCAATCGCTAATCTGTAAAGTCTGCCGTTAGAAGCGTCCCGGTTGCTATAGAAACAATCAGTGTTCTGAGACGTGCGCTCAGGACTGTGCAAGCACAATGCATGATCTAGCCTAAATAATAAGCTTTTTATAATGCTATTTGAGCAAAATAAACAACATTCATGACAGTTGTTATCAGATTTCTTTGGTGCTTTCAAATATGAAATTTAATCGCAAGCCTAGTGAACAGTTTTGGAGAATTAGATGTTTCCCCATTCAAAGAGATAGGAGTTGCACTTGGATCCCCAAGAGGCATTTCAAAGATGGCTGCCGAGTGACATGACTTGCCTTAAAGGAACTTTGGTACTATGCATGTGTAAGCATGGGCCGGTATGAGATTTTGACGGTATGATAACCTTAACGGGTGTTAACAGACTTCATATTTTCACATGACATTTTGAAAAATGATTGCATTGCAACACAGTTTGTGCAAGTCTAGAACAGAGAGTTGCAATGAGACAAAAGATGGCCAGTTGGTGATCGTGTAAAGGCCAATGTATACTTCGGCCGTCCGCGCACCGTAAGCATTATATTATTTTCGTCATCAAGAGGACTCACGGACTGCTGTGCACCCCATGGTACTGCGCATCTGCGGTTGAGTATACTTTTAAAAGCTCTGCGGACGCGGCTGTGCGCTAGATGGAAATGAACGCTGAATGTGAAGTGTACCCGGGCCTTAAGTTCGGTCATCCTACACACACGTGACTGACCGCTCGCTTGCACCAACAGGAGGAGGAGGGGTCAGTGTTACTCTCTACACTGCACTCACTCTGAGGGATTCCTACTCTTTCAGTCTTTGAGGAGACATGGAAAACAGCGCACACCGCAGGAACGGTATAATGGAAAATATTAGTGTTTTTAAAACCGTGAAATTTTCAAATCGCGGTATACCCTGAAACCGGTAATCGGCCCATGCCTATGCATTATACTTCTCTCTTCCTTGTGTAAATTCATTGAAAACTAGATTTTTACAATACTTCAAAATGTTTAATGCAAGCAGTACAGATATTTGATCAACAAGTTAGATCTTATGACACATATAAATGCATCGCTTCCTATGAAAACAAATAAATCTCCCTTTTTGAAGGCACTACAAAGCAAATACATGAACATCAAATACATGTCCCTAAATAAAAGCTAAATAAACTTCAAGTTATCTACACTGCCCAGTCTTAGTCATCAGTAGCACAAAGCTGTCTGCGATTGTGTAATATATCACAGACAAGGAAAGAAATCAAACCAGAAGAGCAGCACAATTATGAAGCCACATTCTTATCCATCCAACAAAGCAAACCGAAGTGCTTGAACATGACAGACATTTCAGCAGTACGTCTTCAAGACGAGCACCTCCCTGCTGGAGGAACTCCACCCGTCTGTTTGAGAGCAAACAAAGGCACAGAGCTGGTTTTAAGGAGGCTGTGGCAGAGCAGGAGAAATATAAGTGAGCTCTTTCTCCTTAGCCAGCAGGGTTTTAGGGAGGAGGATTATGACTCCATATCTACAATCACATTATTCTCTCTTACTCCTGCCTGTGAAGCACTCGCATCCACGAGGGAAAACAGAGTGCCTGGGAAAGGATATCCAAACACAATCAGGCATTAACCCCCACACATGCTTTGGGGAATGGCAAAACAATACACAATATCCAACAGAAGACTCTTTGGGTCTCTGCCTATTTTCTGAGCGCTGGTAAACGCTGCAGACGTAGCAAGACAAACCCTGCTGCCAGCACACCATAGGTGCTCAGTGCAGGAGATGGAGGAAGCGGTTGCCATGGAAACATGCAACACATGGGTCGCCAAGCAACAGCCAATCGTGACCCCCGCCACTCCCGCATTCTCCACCATGTGTGCGAGAGTTTACTAGCATCTTCTCAACTGTGACGACTAAAAGCAGTTTCCAAGCATGAAAGTATGTATGTATAAATATGTATACATATGTATTGTATTGTGATCACTGTCAAAACAGCTACAGCTAAAAATGGCCGAAGAGAAAACCCAGACTGAAGATTTGAACGGAAACCGCTACTTCAAAATCTGGTAACAGAGCCATTGTTATCTGATGTTAGCACTGACATATTCATAAAAAAAAAAAAAATAGGTTTACAGTTCTCGAAAGATGCATTGTGAGAGCCTAATAGAAAAATACAGACAGCAGAAGTCTATGAAAGGATACTTCTTTAAAATTCGAATGAATTGAAAATGGAAATGATGCTACCAAAAATGGCTTTTAAACCATATAACGGCACTGTCTGAATGGGGCAGAAACGAGGAGGAATGAAGGCTGCGGTATTCAAAGTCAGATTCACAATCTTCTTACCTTTGATCTTGTTTTCACTTTTGATTTGACTTTTTGCCGCCTTTTTAGCTTCTTCTTGCTCAAAGCTTTCTTTCCCCTGGAGAAGAATGACACATGTTAGATGTGGTTTTGCACTGTCATCTAGCAATGAAACATTCTTGAATCAAGATACACAGAGAGGCAAAATGACTTTTCTCAGGAAATAAGACTCATCAAAATGATTATGATTAAAACAAGAACAAATATCTGCCAGTGGGGTCAGAAAAATATGCTTAAATTAAAAAAAACAAGACTTCATATTTTCATTTTGCATCTCAAGTAAATGTATCTTGATTTGAGAAAAAAAAGAGAGACAAAAACAATGAAGTTTATTTTTCTTTCTCCTCTTTTTTAATGCAGTGACTTTCTGCTCCAATTTAATACTTTTTGAAGACCCACAGAAACCCTGAATTAATACAAAGGTCTATTAGATAATAACATACAAAGGACATTAAGTATGGTTCAACACTGCAGGTTGTTCTGGCCATGAACTGTCCACTTAAAAAGGAGAAGATTGTCTAACACATTGAAACTGACTAGACACGGTTCATATTTTGGTTTTATATGCTGTTCAGAGATGGATTTATGCCTAGAAAAAGTGGACCGCAGTAGTCAATCCAGTACCTCATAAACACGACTTCGCAATTCAACAGACAGAAATAGTGTAGTCACTCACTTTCGATCTGCCAATTTTCGGAAATTGGTTGGCAGTTTAATGTGCAATATGAATCAAAAAGTTAGTCAATTGAATGTGGGCATCTTTGGCTGACAGTACTACTAACATAAAGGCCTTTCAAACCGTGGGAACCTTTCCATAGTACCAGAACTAATTGTGGAACTACCCACTTTTTGGTGTTTTCGCACCACAGGAACTAGGTGCGATTTTAGTACCGGACTGCCTTTTTCGAGATCCAAATTAGCTCCTACTCCAAAGCAGGATCTAACCAGCACACCTGGTACTACCCGTGAAGCAAGTGTTGATTGGCCAAACGCATACAAAAACGGCATGTAAACATTAGGGATAAATGATAAATATCGCATGATATTTAATGTGCATCTCGTCAGTAAAGCAGGTTCTGTAATCAGCGGTAAATCTCTACACATGCGTGCTTTCACGTGGAGCAGCATTTACTACACAGAGCCGTTGTTCACTGACAAGCTGCACAAAACCATGATCATACTTTGCGCATGTTTTGCACAGCTTGTCAGTTAACAACGGCTCTGTGTAGTAAATGCTACTCCACATTTGTGCACGCATGTGTAGAGATTTACTGCTGATTACAGAACCGGCTTTACTGACGAGATGCGCATTAAATACCATGCCGCTATTTAAACATTGTGTCAACTTATTTCGCAAGTATGGAGAACCGCGATAGATGGACAGACGCTGAAGTGATGGCACTTGTAGCAAATGTAGCACTGCCAGTTGTCGTTGGAGATTCTTAGTCCTCCTTTCCGTTCGTTCAATCGCTTTACGTATACGTCGACATTCCATGTCCATTATTGCGAAACCCGCGAGACACAACAAAAACACCGATCACATCCATCCTCCTGTTGTTAACGTTGTTCTTCTTTGTTTTCATTGTTGAACGCTGTGCATAATTGACGTCGCTGTCGACCAGCTTACGTCACGTCCTAGTACACACTGTCGGTGCGAATGCAACCCTTTAAATGGCTCTGGGAAATAGTTCACACAAAATCATCCCAGTACTTTAGTACTGTACATTTAGTTCTGGAACTAAAGCGGTGCGAAAGGCCCTATACTTGCCATTTTGTCAGTTTTTAACAACTTAAGTATTTAGTCTCAGTTCAATATACTGGTAAAAAGTCCAAAGGTCATACATCACAGATATCTTCTTAATGGGTCAGCACATGTAGTTGTCCCTGTAATGTGTGGTTTTAACATGAATTTTTAATAAGCATGGATTTTAAGAGCAGTAATATCTTAAAGGGACTCTGTTCAAAAATTTGAGTGCTGCCATGTTAACACCTTCACAATTAAAAACATGTTGGTCTTTTTCGCATTGGTTTACACACTGTAAAACTGTTTGTCTAACATGAGAAACTACAAACTGACCGAATCCTAGTGGCAACCCCACACAAGAAAGCGCTCCTGCAGCGGGCGATCATAGTTTTATTTTCATCAAGAGATCCATCTGAATCTGCTATTATGTAGAGCCTCATGTAGAAATGCTGTTGAGGTGCTAGAGCTTGTGTACAGCAGTAAACAATGGAACAACAGTAGTTGATTATATGCAGTGAAAAGTGAACGCACAGAGACTGCTTGTGATGAAGAGCCTGAAGGTTGGGAGGGGTGCACTTTGCATGCTATCAATGCTAGTGACGTCATGAGTGGATGGTGTAAGTGTACACTATGAAACCACTGGTAAAAGGGTTATTAAACATCAAGGAAAAACATTTTTCAAACTCCTATCTCACAGAGATTGGAATGAGGAATAAATAATGGTCGCATTATTGTCGATTTTGCAATCTAATACAAACTGTAACGTGCATTTATCACAAATATTCTTGTAAGCCTATTCTTGCCTAGAGAAGTCAGTAACACCATCATATATGACTCTTCTGATGTTAATCTCAAAGAGCTTGAAAAAAGTTATCAATTATTTTTATTGACCTCTGTGCTTATTCATTTTTACTTTAGTATGTGCAAATTTAATTTTAAACCATATGATTTTGGGGGGTAAATTTAATGTAAATTAAAAGCAATTTGGCAAATCTATATCTAAAAGGATTGTTGTACTTTTTACTGAGTTTGATTTATTGATTGAATCAAAATTTACTAAGGAACTGCATATAACTGAAGAGTAGGAATACAAATTTTTAGTAATTGCAAAGTTGCTTGTAAATGACTACTAAACCTCAAGGAATACTATTTTGGAACTCATTTTAATCAGTTTCATTTTGCTTTTCTAATATAATTTGCAACATTTAAAAATTCATCACTTATATTCTTATAATCAAGACTTGTTTTGACAATAAAAACATCATTTTACACAGAGAAGCCAGTAAAAAAACACAGTAAATACTATTAAATTTTATACATATTATATAACATTTTGACTGGTGTTGCTCTCAAAGATCTTGAGAAAAAATATCTGACATTTTTTACTGACCTCTAGTCAAGCTGTAAGTGTAAAATTATTATTATTATTGTTGTTGTTGTTGCTGTTATTTTCATATAGATAAAAATCAATTTGGCCAATCTAAATGAAAAAAAAAATCCTTTTTAGGAGTTTGCTTATTTTACTGAAATTGTTAAATATGCAGAATTTCATTTGCTAAAGAATACAAAATAAAGAGTATGAATACAACGCATTGTCATTTTTACTTTGACATTTATTTAGGTTGTTTTATTAATACTATTATTAGGTGATTTTTTTTGTATTTTTTTTTTCAAAACTGCTTATAGATTAAGTACAACGTCAAGGTGTAAATATATGAATTGAAACAACAACCATTTGTAAAGTGAGATCCCTAATAAGTGACTGCTCTAAGGTAAAGCACGTCTGAGTATGTGTGTGTGTGTGTGTGTGTGTGTGTGTGTGTGTGTGTGTGTGTGTGTGTGTGTGTGTGTCTACAGCAGGGTGACGTCAGGCAAAACAGAACCCAGCCCTTCGCCCATATATACGATCCCGTATGCATTATCGTTGAATAAGTCACAGTTATGTAAATGCAGTAGCTGGTTATGAATATCAACCCCCTGAACATGCAATTCAGTGAAGGAGGCTGATATCTACAACCTGAACTGGGACTATAAGACATTTCACAAGCATGACAACATTTCGCTAGCCTTAAATGTACACATAGTTGACGCGAAAGGTTTGATACTTTCTTCTTTGCGAAACATATCATTGTCTATGCACTGTATTTGAAGAAAGTTACGTTTTATCATACACATCAGACTCATTCAGCCACGTCCCATTAGCACAACACTAACGTTACATTCTGAGCCTAAGCAGCTGCTTAACATCTATCGCTATTGATCTAGTCGTGCAAGATGTCTCAAAACGGAATTATTGACTGTGACAGCAGAGTGAAGGTGATTTTAAAAAGTGCATGAATCAAAAACAACACAAACTGAGCTTCTCCGTTGACCTGCATGAGACGAAACGAGTGTTTTAGCTGCGCTCGCTAAGGAAGTTAGCCGCGTGCTAACTGCTAACCTACTGCTGTTTGGGCTCAAACGAGCTCAGGTTTAACCCAGTGGGTTTTGTTTACAAACACATCCAGCCACACGCCATTGCAGCCTGTTTGTCGTCCCGAACCGAGCCGGTAAATCAGACCCACCTGCCGAGGTTGAGCCCCTGCTCTTTGTCGTTGATCGCGGTGGTGTAAATCCTCCGGTACCGCTCCGCCAGTGCTCGCCCTGAGAGAAGAAGCTGGTAGCGGCTCCGACAATCCGAGCGGGCCCACAACGGGACAGGAGCCCATCCCTGATCCGATCGATGCGAAATCGTCTCCAGCTCCGGGAATGACCCTGACTCCCAGCCCCATGGAGTGGGACGAAGAGGACGGAATCCCGCTGCCACCGGCACCCGCTGCCGCAGCAGCACACATCATCGTTTAGGGGAACAACGCATATATTAGATTACAATGTCAGTCAACAGAGCTAACTCAAAAGTCCCAAGCACACCCCATAAATCCGCTCCGCAAAAACGCCCGGCGAATTACATCCGAGCACCTCCAATTAAAACGACGTTTACGGTTAGCCGCTCTGCTGCGACTGCGAAATACGCCTCCCTTCCTTCGCCCGGGTCAAAAACCGACCGTTATTTCCTCGATTGCAGGCGATCCGACTGACTGAAGCGAAACCAGTCAAAAGCGCGAGCTGCCGTCCGCGCTCCGCGGGTGTTCCTGCTGCTGTTCTCGAACCCGTAAAGACAGCACCCCTAGCAGCGCTGCCATCTTAGCTTCATCATCCTTCCCTGTTCATGTCGCTGACTGTCAAGCATGCTGGGATACATTCCCATCCATAGCACACACCGGCCGTGTTTCAAAACGCAGTCGCGCGGCCTACCTAGACACAATTCGAGAGCTTGAGCGAAGATTCTAAACGCGCCTAGAGTGCTGTCTAGCTAGGGGCCTCGGTGGATTTTGAAACGCGACCGCTGTAGTGATGGAACGTCCGAGTATGAGGCGTCAGATGCGGGTTTGGATGGTTTAACGTCCGTTTCTCTCAAATAAGAATTTGAATTTACTGAACGGTTACAAAAACACACGTCCAGCGAGATTATTTCCTTATAAGGGCAGGATGAATCCTGAATACATACAATACATCTGTATGGTTATTATTATTATGCTCTGACAATAACACGGGCCATTCATTTCTGGCAATATCTGGTAATATTGGGCGTAGTTTATAAGATCTTTTATAGGTTTATATAGTATTTACATATTATTCTGGAATTCTTAATTCTGATTGGCCAACGGCAGCATGCAGCTGTTTGACTCGACACTCTTTCCTCACATACCAAATATAATTTTAACTCATTATTTCTATTTTTTTTTTCTTCAGTAGTCATGCTTTAAAGACATGGTTCACCCAAAAACTAAAATTAAAATTGTAATTAATTCCAAACATGTATGAATTCTTTCTTCTGAGATAGTTTGAAAAAGTTTTTCTGTATTTATTTATTTACTAATTTTTTTTAACCAAAATTCTTCACATTAATATTGTCTTTTATGGGCCACAGAAGAAGGAAAGTAGCCTCATTCAGGTTTGGAATGACATAAGGGTGAATAAATAAAGACAGTTAGCCAGTGGTTAACACAAAAATAAACCCCTTTCATGTCAACTGGTCACACCAAAACTTAGTCTTGTTGTCAGAATGTGTTTCCATGGATGATGTTACAGCATGTTTTCTGGCATACTGTTTCTGGTTTAGGGTTACCGCTTAAGCACTATTACCAGTGACCTTCATCACAAAGGAACGAGGGATGTAACCTTGGTACAAGGAAGGTAAAAATGTTGAAACGAAAACATACTAATACATACCTCACCGTATGAGTTGATCTTAGACAGTCAGAAACATGATAATGCAGAATGGACACAAACATTTAAGTAGATATTACTATATTATTGCTTGTGCAACCGTTGCTAATCATAATCTAATACACAAACCACTCACACTGCACTATTAAAAATAAAGGTTCCAAATGGAGTCTTCACAGGGATTCCATAAATGAACCATTTCTGAGAACATCTTCTAAATGCTAAGGGCACAACAGACTGAAGTGTAGCTTTATACACTGAAGTCTCACTAGTATGCCTATGATCTGCAGGTATGAGACGAAATAAAATATGTATGTGGATGTCCATAAAGCAGGAAGAGAGGTAGTGAGAGAAGGTTATGTGAGAGGAAGTGCACATGTAATAAGGTCAGAGAGTGTCCTCTGACTGGGGACACAAATACTAGACGACATTTTCCCTCCTCCCTTCAGACAGTGGTTTGTGTCAGCAGCACTGAAGTCATTTACTCTTCAATGAATCACCCTCAGATCCAGTGTTAGTAACAGATGTGAGACTGAGAGAGCATCTTCATCTGTGCAGGGACTGAAGTGTTCCTCAGTCGAAACAAATAACCATATAGTGGACAACGAGTAAGGATGGTATTTATCAAATAACATTTTAGATGAAAATGTGTTTCTAAAAACACAATATGCACAGGTACCCTAAAATTAAATCAATTTTTAATGCAGTGAGGAGAAGTATAAATTCCAAATTAGATATTATTCATTTTAAAATGTCACTTTAATGAAGGACCGCAAAATAGAGCTTGAACTGCTTTTTTAATTTCTTGCACCATCTAGTGGTGAGAAACGTCAGTGCCAAATTGAAGGAAGGTCTATCTATCTATCTATCTATCTATCTATCTATCTATCTATCTATCTATCTATCTATCTATCTATCTATCGTTGAAACGATGCTAAGTCAATGGTAATGCAATGTTGATCCATTGAATTAACCTTACATATAAGGTTCGTTAAATTTCTTTTCTCACAACAATATTGAGGTAAGGATAATATAATTATAGCAGTGTTGAAATGTGATGTACCCAGAGTAAAAGGGATACTCCACCCCAAAATGAAAATTTTGTCATTAATCACTTACCCCCATGTCGTTCCAAACCCGTAAAAGCTCAGTTCATCTTCGGAACACAATTTAAGATATTTTGGATGAAAACCAGGAGGCCTGTGACTGTCCCACAGACTGCCAAATAAATAACAGTGTCAAGGTCCAGGAAAGTATGTAAGTCATCGTCAGAATACTCCATCTGCCATCAGACGTGCAATCTGGGTTATATGAAGCGACGGGAACACTTTTTGTAAGCAAAGAAAACAAAAACAACTTTATTCAACAATTCCTTTGTCCGTGTGCTCTTCTGTATAACCCCATACAACCGTATGCTGCGTATGCTCTTCTGTGTCATCCGTGCCACAAGGATGCACTGTTTTCTTTCAAATCAAAGCTAAATACACGTAGAAACAGCTTCATATAACCCAGATTGCAGGTCTGATGGCAGATGGAGTATTCTGACGACGACTTTTATACCTTTTATGGACCCTTGACACTGTTATTTATTTGGCAGTCTATGGGACAGTCACAGGCCTCCCGGTTTTCATCCAAAATATCTTAAATTGTGTTCTGAAGATGAACGAAGCTTTTACGGGTTTGGAACGACATGGGGGTAAGTGATTAATGACAACATTTTTATTTTGGGGTGGAGTATCCCTTTAACATTAGTTTGTATTAGAGCAGTCCATGTTCCTGGAGGGCCACTTTCCTGCCGAGTTCCCGCTCTGATTAAACACAAACTAGCTAATCGAGGTCTACAGGATCACTAGAAATCTCCAGGCAGGTAGAAGTGAAGCATATTCCTCGTAGAATAACAGAGCTTGATGTTTTCTAAGACAATTTCTTTAAAGCTGCAGATTCAGCTTATGATTTAATTAATCTCTTCATATGCAAATGTGCGCTCAGTTTCATTTATTTTTGTCTTAGACATACAAATGTTTAATTTGTTACTGCGCTGACATTAGCACAGCTGTGCTCATTGAATGAAACAACTAACACTATAGTTGTATAACCATCATAGATCCTAACCCTTCAGCACAAAGCTAACCACAAAAACGTCAACAACAGAAACTCTTTTAAATGTCCGACTGAACTTTAAACATGGGTTTGCCTTTACACAAAAACATAAAACAGCGCTTCATTTCGACATTTACTCTCCTTCTGAGTCCTGCGAAGCATGCTGGGAACTAAAAACTCACCCATGCCATTTCAGTAAATGCAGCAAAAAAAGATTTAAATGACAGTTTGACATATTCAAGTGGATTGAACACAATGAAATTAAATTGTAATGAAATGTTCAGCAATTGTGTTACTTAAGCTTATTTTAATTGAAAAACTGATAAAATAACCTCAGAAGCACAATGTTTCCTGTTAAATAAATACAATCATTGCATTCTCACTCACTTACTAATATTTGCATGGAAAGATGAGGCATGTTCGGTATAACATAAGAGACTTCTTCCTCATTGAATGTCACCAAGTCTGATGGTCTTTTGAATATTACACACTTTAAAACTATTGAGTAAGGGTGTGATTATACATGAACCGCAGTGTCACACCCCACATACGTATTTGCTCTCAGACATACTGTATCGCAACTTACACTTTACCCTCCCACAATAAAGCACAAACCTAACATGCCACATGCTTCTGCAACAACACACCTATTCATTTAGAACAACCAAAAAAATCAGGCTCAGTGGGTTTTATCTTCTGAGGTTCAGAGTTCTATCATTATTGCCAAACACTACAGAAAGCCTCCACCACATAACTTTGACTTTAGTCTGCTCTAGTATGCTGAAAAAATGCTGTAGGATTTACTTTGAAACCCTTTCCACTCAGAAGTAAAGTAGAAAAGACAATGCAATAGAAAGACTGCAATAGTTTCTTGTAAAACATACTCCAATATATATATATATATATATATATATATATATATATATATATATATATATATATATATATATATATATATATATATATATATATATATATATAAGAATGAAAAGTATTTTCTTGCAAAAACATGTATTTTATTTACAATTTAACAAAAACTTTTTTTACACTGAAAAAAATTGTTACAGTGTGTGTGTGTATATATGTTTTTTTATTATTATTTATTTATTTATTTTTTGCAATGCACTGAAAAAAAACATGTTGTTGAAACAATTTTCACTCAGAAATTCCCAATAATTTTCACAATTACAAAGAAACAAGTAATGAATTAAACATTAAATTTGAATTCCAGTCATACAGTAAGTGCTTGACTGTTAACTACAATAATTGCTGGCGAAATATTACAAGCAATAAACAATCCTACATTTTTAAACCTTGAGAGCTGAACCCAAATAGATTTATCTTGACATCTTGGTGGAGGCTGTTATGGTGGCCTTCACTTAGTTTTCTAAGAAAGACAATTGTCTGCTGATGTCCTGACATTCATTGCTTTGTGCTTTTCATCAGCTGGAGGGAAAGACCTCATGAAGACACACCCCTGCTGTAAACTACATTGACAAGTTCAGTTGCTCTGGTGTGTGTCACATGAAGCCACACCTTCCACTGGCCTTGCCTTCCCTACCCAGGACAAATATGTAAGAGGGGAAGAGCAGTAAACTGTATGTTATTCTCCTCTAACCTCTATCACATCCTGCGCACCTGAAATACCAAGGTATGACTGTTCTCTACATAGACTTTTATCTGTATGTGTGTCTCTGAATTCTGTTTTAATTTTGTCTCAGTCATGTTCATGGTTAATATATTTAGCCTATTAGTTTGTAAAATCAAAGGGTTTTATTTTTAGGTAAGTGATCATATCTAAATATGCATTCAAATGAATTCTCCTGTGATATAGATTTATTGTATGACTGTACACAATTAAATATTACGTTTAGTATTAGTTACACAGTGCAGTACTAAAGAACAGTTTACAATGTCAAGGTGAGACTGAAGGACGTGACGTTTACTGTAGTATAATTAGAATAGTGTTTCTGTACATCAGAAGTGGGACAGTGGTTTTCTTCTCAAATCAAAATACAGATACATCAGTTTCTCCATCCAGTAGTTCCTGGACTGTTATTTTGGCAATGATTTGCAAACCATTTTGAATTTGCGCGCCAAAAAAAAGAGATTCTGATTTGTAAGTGTTTATAAATGGGTAGTTGATGCAGAATGTGTCTGTGGACTTTTAAATGAACACCAAGGTTTCATTTTAAAATTTATATGATATATATTTATATGATGCATTAATTTAATACAAATTAAATAAGTTGTTTGTATACAAATTGCTTATTGCTTATATATATATATATATATATATATATATACATATATATATATATATATATATATATATATATATATATATATATATATATATATATATCTATATATATATATATATATATATATATATATATATATATATACAATTGCATACGTCAAAATGTTTAGTCTCTTTAAATGGAAGTAATAAAATAATAATTCAAAAAAAATTAAACAAAATTAGTTAAAAGTTGTTTTAAATGGAGTTTAGCATGTCACTCTCCTAAAAGTATTTAACTTGTTAACTGTCACCCCGTCCCGTATACGGGACACCTACGTTTACTTCACTAAATCCTTATCTAATCGTGACAAACTATATATCGTTGGAAAGGTCTAAGACTCCTAAATAGATATTTTACCAATGTTTTTTGGTTAAAAATTATGTAGGAAAAGAAATAGATTAATTTATGACAAGAGTGCACCCTCAAAAATCTACATCATAACAGGAGTTCTGACCTTGTCAAAAAAAAGTCTTCTTCGTTGCCTTTTTTCTCTGTCACACTTTAGAAATAATCAGAAATGATATATCAACTGAAAACTTATCCTTTAAAACCCATTTTAAAATCAGACTTTGCATTACCACGAAAGTGGTACATCAATATCATGTTATAAAATGTTTTTGTTCATGAATTATGAAAAATTTAGTTTGGAAAGTGCACTATGTCAGTTCAACATAAAAACAATTATAAAAACACTTCAATTAATGTCACCTACCCAAAATTGAAAAACTTTTATAAAAGTTTTTTTTTCTTTACGTTTTTACAATTTTAACCTATGCTACAAGAAATCTAGCGAAACCTCCCCAGTGTGATGTTCAGTAGATCTGACGTTTATTTCCAAGCATGAGAATGTTGCCATGGTTTCAGTGGCAGGTGTTTGAACAGGGTGTGTCTGTTCAGGGATCAGGACAGACTAGTTTTGGGTGTATCCAGGAAGGTATGAAGTGAAAGGCCAGCGCTACATCAGACAGCACTAGGAATGGAATGTGTTAATGTGATTTGTGTAATTCTGCATTTTCATGCACTTGATGCTGCATTGACTCACTCAGTATCTAGTGGCATCATCTTGTGGATAGTAGCCTAGTTAGAAATGACTACACACTGTATCTACTGCAAATGTAATAATGTGTATCAATTCCATCTTACAGCATAAACCATGTCTTTCACTCCAAAATCATACAGTAAAACAGGTGAGAAAAACTTTGTTCTCATAATAAATCATATTATAATCAAATCATTTTATTTATGTAATATTGTTTTTGTTTTTTTATTAAAAACAGTTACAACTTCAAGCACTAGATCCACTAAAGTGGATGATGGCAAAAAGAAATCCCTGCTGAAGGACAATAGCTGGATTAGGGCAAATGTTAAAAAACATCACCAATTCAATAAATTTCTCAACAACATCATCAATTAACAGCAAACCAGTGGGATTTCCATGTGTCTGACAGACTAGACAACTGACATACTGAATTTATGTTTCCTGTCTCTCAACAGACGTGAAAGTAACTTCGGCAAAACTGTTCTGAGTCGTTATAAGTCCAACGAAAGCCTTGTCAGGTAGTTCATATCGATTGTTTTTTTTTTTTTATCCCACGTGTTGCCATTAAAATTTTTAATATGAGGTCCTTATGTTCTTTTTTTTATGTAGCCCTCAAGATAAAACTAGCAAAACTGAGAGCAAAACCAGCACTGTCAGCACTTCATCAGGTAGCACTGTCCAGGCGCTCTCTAAAAGGTAATAGCCTGCTGAAGACACACTTATCACTTTCATATTTCACTTTTCAAATGTGTTACAAATGTATATAACAATACTCACAATACTCGATGTGGAAGCCCATTTCCAACACTTAAGAAAAAACTATTATTACCTAAAATGAGAAAAAGGTTCAAAATTATTAATGAAAGAAAGTCATAATTATGACAGAAAGTTGAAATCGTGGAGAAAAAAAAAGGTCGAAATTATGAGATAAAATGTCATAATTATGATTTTGAATTATTTTATAATTATGACACAAATTGTTGAAATGATGACATTAAAGTCATAAAAAGTCGAAATTGAAATGATGTCAGTCATAATAAAATGTTGAAATGATGACATAATAAGTCAAAACTATGAGATAAAAAGTCATAGTTATGACGATCTCATAATATGACACGATTTCTCATTTTTAACTCATAATTCTGACTTAGTATGTATTGTATTTTGATTTTGGCTCCCACAATTTCTACTTTTTGTCTCAAAATTATGACTTGGTATCTCATAATTTAGACTTTTCACTACATAATATTGACATTTTATCTCAAAATGGTGACTTTTTTTGTCATAATTAGGATTTACCAAAGCATGAAGCATGACGAAATAGGTTCTTTGGAAAAAGTTGATGTGATAAAATCGAATTAAATAGTCTGGTGTGATTGTTTTTAATGTGTAGATTCGGTGGCAGCCAGGACCAACTGAATGAAACCAGGTAAAATATACCTTTCAGCACTGCAAAATCACAGCTTTTATTGTTGAAATCTGTCTCCTAGTAATAATCTTAGACTAATTAACAGTATATTTATTATACAGCATTATAATACTTAATGTGTTGAAGGACGTGGACTTGAACATGGACTTACATTTACAATATGATTAGTCACCAACGTTTGCTGTGTTTAAAACCTGTTAGTAAGAGTGATCAGAAGCCAAAAATGCTGGGAATTTAAAATATTTTAAGAGCTCAATTATCTTCCCAACCCAACCCTACAGAACAACAGGAACTAAAACAACTGTGAAAACGGAGCCTAGGAAAAGGTAACGCTTCCGAGACACCCCTGCTTAGATGACTGATGACTAACTGAATGAATGAAGACTAGCTTCTTACAAAACTGATGATTGCTCTTTCAGCTCTACTTCTACAACAACAACGACAATCAAAGATGGTGCAAAGATAACTGAGACAACTGTGACTACTACCAAGTAAGATCACATCAGTGTCATAACTATTTCACACTATATTCATCTCATCTTGCAATCACAGAACATGTTATGAGATCAAGGTCAGGCACTATAAGTGTGTTGTCTTCTTGTCCTCAGGCAGGATGTGGTGAAATCATCTACCAAGTCTGAGACACTCACTGATAAAGACCTGGCAGGTTTAAGCACCAAGAGTTCTGGGTAAATCAGCTCAGTTCATCAAAAATATAGCACAACACACTTTTCACACATATTTAAAAAACATGTTTGGATATATGATAACTAATAGAAAAACTGTTCAAATTAAGATAAATGTATTGTGATGGCATGTTTTCTAATTAAAAGATATTCATATTGATTTGTGGCTTAAATGTTCAAATATGTCTCACTGCACATGTAATCTGTTCCTAAAGTAATTACAAGACTGAAGTCATTACTATCAAGTCATCAAAGGACACTGTTGATGGGTGAGTGTTATAATATAAAGTTAAAATAACAATAATCTCAGAATCTAATTAATCTACGTTTTTGTGTGTGTGTGTGTGTGTTAAACTGAAACCTATAATTATTTTTGTCTAGACCAACTTCACCTTTGAAGACCACCACAAGGTACAGTAACCACCGTCTTTCTTAAAATGCTGTCTAAACTGAACAAAAGTGGCTACTTTGTTAACTTCTTAGCATTTTCAATTCTAGTGGCAAAACCTACACCAAAGGGGATGTTTCACCGACTAAATCAACAACATATTCTGTCCGCTCCACAAAGAGGTGAGTTTCAAAAGAATAAATGCCTTTCAGTCATTGTAAGACAAATATAATCACTTGACTGAATGTTTTTTACAGCACTGAGGATCAACTGTTTGATACTCTCATACCAACATCAATTAAGTCAGCCAACACTGCCAGCAGGTATGTGGCATTTGCATTTTTATAAACTAAACAACTTAACGTCTTACTCCACAAAAAGTAAAATAATGCACATTTGTGTCTTTAAAGTGACTACAAGACTGAAGTGGTTACTGTGAAGACATCGAAGGCCATCAGTGATGTGTGAGTGACACAGATCTGTGCTTCTCAACACACTGGTTAAAAAAATGGGTGTAAAAATTATAGGAAAAAAATGCATGCATTAACCTTTATTCATGCAGAAATAAAATTGTGAAAAAATGACTGTTTTTTATATGTTTTTAATGTTGCGTGTGTATTAACACTGAACCTATACTTATTTTTGTCTAGACCAACTTCACCTCTCAAGACCACCACAAGGTACGGTAACCACAGCCTTGTTTACAGATTGCTGAGAAAAAATGTGGATACTCTCCTAACCTTTTAACAATTTCATTTACAGCATCAAGACCTACACCAAGGAGGATGTTTCACCCACTAAAACAACATCTTACAGCACAAAGAGGTAGGAACTCGAAGATTGTTCACAATAATAATGCAGTACTTTTAGAGACTGAATTGTTGTTCACAGCACATGTTTTGTGTCTGTAAAGTGACTACAAGACTGAAGTGGTTACCGTGAAGTCTTCAAAGGACATCGTTAATGTGTGAGTGTCATACAGTAGATCAGTGCTTCTCAACCCATGAATGACTTGCAGGTCTGTTTTGACAGTCGCAGACAGCAGGGCGAAATGATAAATAGAAACTGTCCAGGCAACTTACCATATATTCATGCATAAATAGAACAGAAACAACATTTAAAGTTATGCCACATTTTGTTGATTACATTTAGTAAACAAAAATTATTATTTTTTTAATTCAGCTTATGTCATTGTTTCATATTGTGGGAACTATACAGTTCATATTAATGAATTTCAATGTTTTGATTTTAGGACATTTCGGTTTGTTTTTGAACAAACTGTTTTGGGAAAAAACAATAATCCAACAATATATCAACAAAAATAAAAACAGACAAAATGAAAACCCCAAAAATCATTTCAGTGTGTGTATATCACTATCTGTTTGATTTCTAGTATGTGTAACAATAATAACACCGAAACTATAATTTTTTTTTATCTAGACCAGCTTCACCTGTCAAGACCACTACAAGGTACAGTAACCACAGCCTTGCTGACTAACCAGAAAAATACAGCTCCAGATTGCTGACTAACCTGGGAAAAATGTGGCTACAAATACCTTTTATTAACTTCTTAACCTTTTTCATTTACAGCATCAAGAGCTACACCAAGGAGGATGTTTCACCGACTCAAACAACATCTTACAGCACAAAGAGGTGCGACTGTGAAGGATTCGCAATAGTATTTATTGCAAAAAATATAATAAATAAATAATAATAATGCAGCGTAATGAAATGAACTTGCATTTAGAGACTGAATTGTTGCTCACAGCACATGTTTTGTGTCTGTAAAGTGACTACAAGACTGAAGTGGTTACCGTGAAGTCTTCAAAGGACATCGTTAATGTGTGAGTGACACAGATCAGTGCTTCTCAACCCACGAATGACTTGCATGTCCTACATCTATACTGATGGATCACGGAGGGCAGAGTGAAAATTTTTTAATGCAAATAATAAAATATAAAATAAAAAGTATGTAATCGTCCATAAATAGAACAGCTAAATAAATAGGTTTATCAACTTCTAAAAGGGAGAAGAAAAGCATTCTATATATTTTGTCAAAATTCTCAAATTTTCTACAAACAATTTTCTATGTATTTCTTGTGGAAAAAGTACACTTCAGTACATATTTAGACACTTAATTGCATGTTAATTGCAATTCAGTGAAAATGTATTATAGTTTACATTTATATTAAATGCAATCAGCTGAATTTTAGAGTGCTTTTTTGATAACTTGTGTACAAAACTTGTGTAACATAATTACTTCTGTTGTCTTTGAAATATGGTTAAAGTTTTCTGTAAATAGACCAATCTGTTGAAGCATGTATATCATGTATCTAAATATATTTTCAGTTACACATTTAAAATGAAGTCGTAATACAGTGCATTTAAAATATATCAACTTTAAATGAAATACTGAATAACACAATACAGATAACATTATAATCAAGTGCTTTATGTGTGGTTTAGTATATTAGTCAACACATCAAGATTATCCACTTCTTTAAGTACAACAAAATATGATTAAATCATAATAAATGTACTTTGAAACTTTTGATTTCATGTTATTTTAAAATCTGCTCCAAAACTGATATCATACTCTTAAGTCGGTTGCTGTTGGGTTTCTGTTGTTGATGTTTTTTTTGTGTGTGTGTATGTGTGTGTATTAAACTGAAACCTTAAATTATTTTTGTCTAGACCAACTTCACCTGTCAAGACCACCACAAGGTACAGTAACCACCGTCTTGCTTACAGATTGCTGAAATAATGCGGCTGCTCTATTAATCTCTAAATTTTCAATTCTAGCATCAAAACCTACACCAAGGAGGATGCTTCACCCACTAAATCAACAACATATTCTGTCCGCTCCACAAAGAGGTGAGAACCTGAAAGATATTTCCAAGTAAACGCCCATCAATGCTTTTCCAACAAAGAAAATCACTGATTGAATGCTTTTTTTCAGCACTGAGGATCAACTGTTTGATACTCTCATACCAACATCAATCAAGTCAGCCAACACTGACAGCAGGTATAGTGCATTTACATATTTATAAGGTGTGAACCCATTCATGACCAGTTTGACATTTGCTTCGGCCTTTAAGTAGTTTAACCAGTCTTACGACTGACATGCTAAAAGCACAAAAGCAGCTGCACATTCATACTTTCCATTAGAGCAGTGTTTATTCTATCATGGACTTTTATCGTTCTTACAGTCGCGAGGATATATCAGTCTCCAAATCCATCAGAACCGTGTATTCTACAAACGAGAGGTAGGATGGTATTTCTTATTCAAACATCTTTGCCTGATACATTATCTGTTGTTTATTACATTGCTTTATCTTTTTTAATATAGAGATGAGTGGAGCACAGTCACAAGTCCTTCGTACTCCAGAACATCATACTCAGAGAGCAGGTCCACATTGACATATTTACACAACATTACTCATTCCATTTGACCAGGTTTGGAGACTTAGTTACGTCATTTTGTCCACAGGCCTGCTGATTACCTCTCTGACACGCTCACATCAAAAACCACTACGACTGTGTACACATCACCCGAAAGGTATGGAAGCGGAAAGAAGTTCATATTTAATTATGCCTGATATTTAGTGCACGTGTGAAATGCATACGACTTTGTTGCAGGGTAGTAAGTGGGAAGGACATCTGCACAGTCTGCCATAAAAACATGTACACAGATGAGAAGATTATCCTGGATGACATGAATATCAACTGTCACGCAAGTTGTTTCAAGGTTAGTTCATCTTGAACTCTTAATTAACGTCTAACACTTTATAATTGCTGTCATTATGAAACCTAGGCCTATATGAATGCAGAATGAAATGTGATGGTTTTATTTTATAGTTAAGATTTTTGTTGATGTTATTAATGTATCGAAATGTGTCTTTTTGTAGTATTACTTAACTACAAGGATTTTCAGAATTTAATTCAATAATTTCAATAGAAATGAAAAATAAAATCTTGTTTTATTCAAGAACAAGAATTTAAAAAAAAAATATTATTTACTTTTTTTTTTTTTTTTTTTTTTTTTTTTTTACAATTTTTTTCAATTTTTTACCATTTTTTACAATTATTATTGCTTTTATTTTAGTGTGGGGTGTGTAATGCTTCTCTGGGACTCCTGAAGGCAGGAGACAGTTTGTGGGTGTACCGTCGTGCCATTCACTGTGAGAGCTGCTTTGGTGTCACTAAGGGTAAGACTTGCTCTACTCTGCTTTTCAATAGAATCATACAGTCAATATGTTTGCTAAATAAACTAAAATGTTTGTTTTACAGGCAAATGGCTCCGCTGAAACTACATTTAGCAATAATGAAGTGATGTTTAGCAATAAAAAAAAACAAAGTGATGTTCTGAAAGAGATATACATGCCTGTTCTTGATTTGGACTCGGGCCATTTAAAGTGCATAAAACAGTTTTTGGTGGTGGACTTCTGTCTGATAATAGACTCTGGGTTTTATTAATTGCATTGATTGCCATCCTCCACGATGATGCGACAAGAATTTTATCTGATGATCAAAATAATAAGTTTTTTTTTTTTTTAAGAAGAATATTTTTCCTCATACATGATAATATATATATATTTTTTGAGATGCTGTATGTTTCTTCACTAATGTTATGTTCTTGAAGCATAAATGTGAATGCTGAGAAAATATCATATTTCTCCTGAGTTTTCATCTGATTGTCTTTTATTGTCCAGATCTGGTTAAGCATCATTCCAGAGACCAGTTATGCAGTACCTTTCACCATTGTAGCGATAAATTGAATATGCTATTGTATATCTAAATAATAAAGAACTTTCAGAAATAAGAAATAATCAATAACAAACACCACACATTGAGTCTTATGACAGGATTCTTAAGAGGATGCAAATGAAGAGCTAAAGTTAGCCATCGCTCTGTTTGCTTACATGAAATGTTCATATTATCTGTGTTTCTGTAATTTAATCAAGAGGGAGAAAACCAACTAAACTTCAAAACATCACAGAATTCTTTAAATCAAATTACATGTTTGTTGTGCTGCTGTTTTCACACCAGAAGTGATGTCATTTCTTAGAGGATGATGCCGTTAATCAAGTGACTTTTATTAGTTTAGGCATTTTACAAAGACTAACAGGAAAAAAGTTGATGTTGAGCACACAGGAAAACAATTCAAAGGTTATCAGTTAAAACTATTTGAAATATTTAAATTTAGAGAAAAGACAATTGAAGACACACCTGATATACGTCTTAATAAAATATCAGATATTCAGCAGAAATGTTGAAACCAAAGGAAATTGGTGTAGGATTTACTTTGAAACAATTTACATCCAGAAACTTCCAGCAAATGTTACAATTGCAAACCAACAAGTAACACACCGAGTTAAGCTTAACATTTTTAAAGACTGAAATCTAATACTTTTACAACACTAAAATTGTGAGTTTAATATCTCATCCAATATATTAAGACATGGGCCACTATACCGGTCAAACATTTGGAGTCAGTGAGATCATTTTTGTTTACTTAAAAAAGTATCTTAAGCTCACTGAGGATATTTATTTGATCAAAAAACAATAATACAGTAGTACTGTGAAGTATTATTGCAATTCCTATTTTCTATATTAATATATTTTAAAATATAATTTATTCCTGTGAGGCAAAGCTGAATTTTCAGCATCATTACTCCAGTCTTCAGTGTCACATGAACCTTCAGAAATCATAATAATATGATGATTTGTTGCTCAAGAAACATTTCTGATTATTATCAGTGTTGAAAACAGTTGAGCTGCTTAATATTTTTGCAGATCCTTTGACGAACAGAAAGTTCAAAAGAACAGCAAGTATTTGAAATAGGCCTGTAACTATTTTGTAACATTGTAAATGTCTTTTGTTCAATTTAATGCGTCCTTACCGAATAAAAGTATTAATTTCTTAAATAAATAAATAAATAACTTAATGACCTTACTTTGAACGGTAGTGTAGGGCTATATTATGGGAGTGTGAAACTGAATTAGCCCACAGAGCTGAAGTATAAGGAATAGAATAGAATAGAATAGAATAGAATAGAATAGAATAGAATAGAATAGAATAGAATAGAATATGACACTCCAGATGTAAGGCACTTTATTGCTAGTCATCTGAATTAAACGAGGGCTGGCGAGGAGCTGAGGTGTTCAGTGGTGGTCGTGTGTCGTGTTTTGAACTGAGTGGGAGGAGACAGGGACACATCAGCATCTGAATGAAGCGTGCAGGCTGTGTGAAGCACTGCGAGTCTGGGCACACAGGGTAAACAACACCGCCACCATCTTTCTACTGTATATGCTTTTCTCTTCAATGGACGGATTATTGTTCAACCCGCAGATGATGACGGACGTCAATGGCAACAGTAAGATAATGAACGCAGAACTGGAGGTGAGAAAGCTTCAGGAGCTCGTGAGAAAACTGGAGAGGCAAAACGAGCAGCTCCGGACGAGAGCAAACCTCGCGAACAGCTGCACCTCCAGCGCCCGTCTCGGCCCAGACACCGGGAATCACTGCCTTTCACCCTCTTATTCTCCCTCTTTCGGACTGTCGGAGGAGCACTATCCGTATTTTGATCCGCAGTCAGTGACTGGTGCTGATGAGGATGATGCCACTGTGCTGGATGAGGTGGAAGTACTAGACCTTCATGATGTTCTTCCCATCGATGGAGAGTCTGATTATAGCTGGTACTGATGCTGTATTATTTACTAAGTAAACAATGGTGTAATTCTTGCTTAGAAGGTTAGGATTTGATTTTCAGCGTCGCATGCGCTTTTTATCATCTCTTAAATTCAGTTCCCATGCACCAGAAGTGGACTACTGTACTGTGTGTGTCCAGGTCCATTGTTAGATGCTTATCTTATTAGTGTAGCAGACTGGTTTGCTGTTTCTTGCATTTGTTGATGTGAAAGATTTGCATATTTTTCTTTAGATTGTTTGTCTTCTAAATGTGAAGTGCAAATGCATTAATATCTAACTGGTCATTTGTGATGATTTCACACCAGATGGTCAAAAGTAGTCTAACTTGTACCCGTGCACTGTGCAGAGAAATGACAAGTGCAGACAAATCTGGCCTGTCTTTGTTACGTGATGAAACATTAGTCTTGAACGCACAGCTCCTGCAGTGGGACTCAGTTAAACATCGAAATACTAATAATAATAGACTTTAGTAGTTGCAACTTTAGGGATCTTATCTATTCACAAACAGCTTGTAACACTCCAAAGAGAAAACTTTGCAAAAATTGCATCATATGACCCCTTTAAGTAAAAGAGGGACAAACCAAATACTAGGACATTATTAAAAATTATGATAATATAATTGTCATGTAATGACATAAAAAGTCATTTTTGAAAAATGTGCACAAATTTCACTACTGGTCTCAGACGGGAAGCCCACTTTATGTGTTCACACTGCATGGCACAAATGTGACCCTGGACCACAAAACCAGTCATAAGGGTCAATTTCTCAAAATTGAGATTTATACATCATCTGAAAGCTGAATAAATAAGATTTCCATTGATGTATGGTTTGTTATGATAGGACAATATTTGGCCGAGATACAACTATTTGAAATCACATTTAAAGTTGTCCAAATAAAGTTTTTAGCAATGCGTATTACTAATCAAAAATTACGTTTTGATATATTCATGGCAGGAAATGTACAAAATATCTTCATGAAACATGATCTTTACTTAATATCCTAATGATTTTTGACATAAAAGAAAAATCAATAATTTTGACCCATACAGTGTATTTTTTGGCTATTGCTACAAATATACCCCAGCGACTCAAGACTGGTTTTGTGCTCCAGGGTCACAAATATCTAAACATTCTTTTGCATTTATGTGCAGAAACTTTAGCGCTTTAATCAGTGTTCAATCTTCATGAAAACCAAACCATAATAACATAAGATAAGAGCAGGTCATCCACAGAAATGAGTAGACATTTGATCAAGTCAAATAAACATCATTCACATCCTGAATTCAAATTTAGACCCATATTTATTTTTATCTCTTTGCAAAGTAGTTAGCAGGATACATTTAATAAGTGAGATCACATTTGTATATTAGATTGTAGTTGTTTATAATAAAATGTTATATATATATATATATATATATATATATATATATATATATATATAATATATATATATATATATATATATATATATTTCAGGTGAACACTTATTGTCTCTTTCAAACATGTGCCTAAGATTTGGATGTTTTTATGTCACCAGGTTGTACGTGTCTCTGAAAGCAAAGCTGTTTCCTCATCTTCTCCTCAGTCCTCTTCAGTGGTGCAGACACGTGCTGGACAACCCCAGACCAGAGGTGGAGTTAGCCAAACGCTCACTGTGTCACCAACTGGACCAAGGTACTCACCATCATTCCCATGAATATAAAGTATGTCTAAAATGTCATTGTTGTGTATGTTCAAATTGAGCTTGAGGTTTAGGGATCGACCATTATAGCTTTTATTTAAAGAAATAGTTCACCTGAAATGTACTCACCCTCAAGCCATCCAAGATGTAGATAAGTTTGCTTCTTCATTGGAACAGATTTGGAGAAATGTATCCTCACATCTCACCAATGGATGCTCATCAGTGAATGGGTGCCGTCAGAATGAGAGTCCAAACAGCTGATAAAAACATCACAAAAATCCACAAGAAAAAAAAGTGTCCTTTATCCATAGTAGTGCTTTCTCTCTGTCACCCATATCAACAAAGAAATAAAAACAAACAGATGGATTTATTTGTATATTACAAACACAGCTTTTCTCTTAACTGATGGACTGGAGTGGTGTGGGTTACTAGTGATGTTTTTTATCAGCTGTTTGGGACTCTCATTCTGACGGCACCCATTCACTGATGAGCAAGTGATGCAATGCTACATTTCTCCCAAATCTGTTCTGATGAAGAAACAAACTCATCTACATCTTGGATGGCCTGAGGGTGAGTAAAAGTTTAGCAAATTTAAATTTTGGGGTGAACTATTCCTTTAATGGAATCTAGATATAATGCAGATAGGTTATATACTATTTAATTATAGAAATCTGTAAGATGTCTAAAAAAAAAAATCAGAAAATGAACAGTGGAAGACTGGGGTGTGTTTTATGTTACCCGATATAATATATAACTTGATAAGATCATAAATAATACGAACTTGAGGAGATGTAAAATTATCACTGCAGTGTCTTGAATAGATAACCTACATTTTCTCTACTTGTGTAGTTATGCTGCTGGAGGGGATGGTATCCATAGAAACAACTCCTATATAAATCTGCCTGCAGAATCAGCACTAATAACACAGATGTATCGAAGACTGTCCTGGGGACACTGTGAAATGTTTTTGTATCAGTTTTCCTTTGGATCAGTCCGTACATAAATGATGTATGAGGCGCACATATACAGAGATGTGTGTTGTGGAGTTGCAGGCGCTCTGAAAGGCTTTTGAAAGGCCAGATTCAGCGAGCTTGGCTCTCTGCAAACGGGGTCATGAATACATCTTTGTTCCGGCAGCCTCTGAAAACCTTTGTTTTTCTGGGTAGCCGTGAATGCTTGTTTTTATGTGATCTTGGAAAGGCTAATTGTTAAGGTACGCATAAGTACTGTGGTCCGCTTGACTACCAATAACTTATTCAAGATTCAAGATTTTTTATTTGTCACATACACAATTATATTCAACCCATTTTTTTTTTAATGAAAAAGTTTGTCCCAAAATGAAAGTTCCAAACCTTTCCTTCTTCCGTGGAACACAGAAGGAGAAATTGATTAGAATGTCCTAGTTACAGTTTTCCTAAATTGTCAGAAATAGCTTAAATTTCTTCATTGTTTATTTTTGGATTAAATAAAAATAATTCAATATTTATAATGTGGTCAATGTGTACCCCATTGTGTAAATGGATTTTTTTAATATATATAAATATATATATATATATATATATATATATATATATATATATATATATATATATATATATATATATATATATAATATATATCCTCATTCACAACACTAATCTTACTGTTAAAATATTAATATTGCTGTGTGTAATGTTTTTTATTAATTGCACTTTCTTTTCCCCCATTAGCCAAAAGATGGAGAGGCGTCCTCTCTTCAAGCGCTCTGTACAGTCCCGTAGACGGACTCTCTTAATCAACCATCTGCTCTAAACCCTTTACTAAACCTGCACTAACTGAGCAAACAGGTAACATGTGTGCCTCACTCATCCTACACGTTCTCATTATAAATCATTAGATGCTTTCTCTAACTCTCTCTAATTGCTAATAAAGTTACTGTACTGTATCACTTATAAACTACATACAGTTTACTGTGAAAAAGAAGTACAATTTAGAATACTTTTACAGAAATGATATACCTTAAAAGTGAACTGAATGTAATGTTTTCAGCCACTTTGTTTCAAAAATGTTTTATTTTTTAGAGTGCATTTAAAGGGTACACCTTAGTACACCTTCAGTTGCTGGTCCCCATTGACATCCATGGTGTGGAATCATTTCCATTCCGTATCATTTCCTTCAATCAGCTCAGCATTTTTCAAGCAGTGTGAAATGTGAGACATCACTCATGGTGTCTGGAAACAACCATTGCAGCATATGTTCCAACAGGAACATAGAAGGTCTGCATATGGTGCTGGTTGTCAACTGGTTTTGCTTTAGGACACATATTTTACAATTACATCAAGTGGCAACCCAACACAGGACTATAATCATTCAGCAACCAAACTGAAATGAATGAAGTCTATACTGTGTAGTTCTGCTCATTGTTTTTAAAGGCTATTTTTACTCGCCATAGTCTGACATAATATCTTTCATCTCTCTCCTGACCCAGATCTACCTTCACCAAACCATCAGAAGTCTCTCACAGGGAGGAACTGCTCAAGCCTAACCGAAAGATCTCCCACATTCCTCTATCACATGGCTACACACAGTAAGATTGACTACACAATGCATCAATCTCAACAAAAAAAGCACACAACTTCTTCAGTGCTGTATTTGAGGTCAATAAGAAGTCTCTAATCCTCACCAAGGCTGCATTTATTTGATCAAAAACATTAATATTATGAAATATGATTAAATATTAAAATAACTGTATTCTATTTTAATATATTTTAAAATGCAGTTTATTCCTGTGGTGGCAAAGCATCATTACTCCAGTCTTGAGTCACATGATGCTTCAGAATAATATGCTGATTTAATGCATTAGGAAACTGCTTTCTTTACTTTCCTTTACTGCTTTCTTATTATTATCAATGTTAACGGAATTTATTTGAAATAGAAATCTTTTGCAACATTAGAAATGTCTTTACTTTCACTTTTTTGAACTTAATGTATCCTTGCTGAATTAATGTAATAATTAATTTCTCAAGCAAACAAACAAACAAAAAAAGTCTTACTATTTCAGACCACTTTTAAAAAATAACACATTTTCTCATATTATATTTATGGATTGGTTCAAACCTAAAACTGAGTCAAACTTTTACTTAACGTAGGTCAGTTTAATAATTTTTTGGATTTTTAATTTCACCATAAATAGTATGATAGTACAATATCATATTATCATATTTCATTTAAGATAAAACTAAAAACATTGTTAGTCAATGTTTCATTTATGCATCATATTTTCTTTTATGTACACACAAAAAAACAAATAATAATAATAATTCTGCAGTCAGTAAAGCAGTATGTATTCTGCACATCAACACTGTGTATCAGGCGAAAAAAACTATTTAAACAAAATTATCTATTTAATTTTTTTTCTATGGGGAATGATATTTGCTATAGAGTTAAGTTATTAGACAAACTAGACGAAACAGGACACCATGATTTTCAAGCAGTATAAAAAATGCACTTTTAATAAATGTTGTTTTAGTTTTTTCAGTCAGTGTTTATACGTGAGATTGAGTTCTCCTTGTCTCTTTCAGGTAATAGTCACTGGCAAAGGCCTCTCAGTCCTCAGTCGTCCATAGACAGTGAGCTCAGTGTCTCTGAGCTGGAGGACGATACCATCTCTATGAGCTATAAGCTTCAGGACATGACTGATGTGGAGGTCATGGCCCGACTGCAGGAGGAGAGTACGTCTGCTTTAATTCATCAAATTGTAGATGGGTGATATTTGCAATGATTTACATTAAAGGGATAGTTCATCCAAAAATGTAAATTGTCATCATTTACTCACCCTCCATGTCATTTCAAACCTGTATGACTTTCTTCTGTGGAACATAAAAGAAGATTAAAGAATGTTGGTAACCAAACACTTTCAGTTCCCATAGACTTCCATTGTAATTTTTGTTCATACAGTGGAAGTCAATGGGAACCGAAACTGTTAGGTTACCAGCATTCTTCAGAATACCATTTAAACGTGTGGATTGGGGCTGAAAAAGTATTTTGTACTCAGGATGCTTCATGTAAATCCATTTAAACACATGTTTGTGTTTAGGTCTACGGCAGGAGTACGCGAGCACAGCTGCCACAGCCACGCGGCGCAGTGCCAGTTTTTCGGTGCACACAGGTGCACGCAGGAGCATGAGGAGTGAGGCCGAGCTGGAGGAAGAGGAAGAGGAAGAGGAAGAGTATGATCAGCTGTCAGCTCCGCAGCCGCGGCTCTTCCGTACGTCCTCCATGCAGCGCAGCACGTCCCACTCACAGAGCCTCTCCAGCATGAAAGAGTGCCGGCGCAGCCCCTCCACGCCTCAGTACCTCAACAGCCTGTCCTACCAGCAGCTGCACATGCCCAACCTCAGCTCCAGTGCAGCTACAGAGACCCAGAGCTACAGAGCCAGCACAGGTCAGACTACACATGATATTATACATTACGCTTTACCTAAATACTTTCCTTTTGTGCTAGATTGGCCATTTTAACACGCATTGTCTTTCTTTTTTCAGACAAGCTAAGGAGGAGCATGCCAAACCTACTTCGAGCTCCCAGCATTCCCAGTGTCATCAGTGTGCCGAACGTTCCTGCTCCGACCGCTCACATTGCCACATCGTCCTCGTCTTTCTCGTTACTCCGAAACAGTCAGAGTTTTGATTCCCACAGTGGTCTGACCAAGATACAGTCTGCAAGTAAGACTGTGACACTGTCGAAACATCACAGTTAATTTGAGGATGATTATCCTGTAACAGATTATATTGCACTTTGTCATGAACTTCAGGTCAAATTTCATTGCTCTGTGTTCAATTTCAGTTCCCTCTCCGGGCCAGTTACAGCAGCGGGTTCAGAGCGTGGGTAACTTCTCAACACGGCCCCCTCTGAAAGCCACAGCGTACGTGAGCCCTACCATCCAGAGTGCCACCACAATGCCTTCCTCTGTTAGTCTCAGCTCTATCCCCAGCAGCAGCAGCATCCCTCTCCCCAGCAAACCCTCCTCCAGTCGCAGCGCTCTACCTCGTCCTGCCTCCTTTGTTGGGACAAGTGGGGCCTCACGCAGTAAAATTGCACAGCCCATACGCAGGTAATCATTCACAATTCTTCCTCCTCTGCTTGTGTAAATGTATTACTGAACATTCACTTGTCATCCTGTACTGTTTGCTTTTTATAACGTAAGCAATTCCAGAGAGGACAAGTGTTTTTTTGTTAGACATTTACTGTTAATTACCAAATTTCATATTCACTGAACCAAATATACATTTAGTTACAGTTCAGACAAACTTGGGCAAAATGAATTATTGGTGGCTGTTAGTGTAAGGCTTCTGTTTAAAGATATGGGCATAGAACAAACAATGCATTGACTTGAAGTCACTTTTTGTAATTCAAATAATTGATTTATCTGCAAAAACAATGTAATGCCTTTGAATTAACTTAACTTTTCTCAGCAAATATTGATATTGCAAATTTTTCATTAATTAATCAGCATATCATGTAATTAATTCATTTAAAATTTGTATTATTTGACAGCCCTAAAAATACTTATTTATAATTATTACTTTTATTAAGGATGCATTCAACTGATCAAAAGTGACTGTAAAGACATTTATGATACAAAATAAATCTATTCTTCTAAATCTATTTTAAATAAATGCTGTTCTTTCGAACCTTCTATTCATTAAAGAAAGAGCAGCACAACTGTTTTCAACATTGATAATAATCAGAATAATAAGAAATGTCTCTTGAGCAGTAAATCAGTGTATTAGAATGATTTCTGAAGGATCATGTGACACTGAAGACTGGAGCAATGATGCTGAAAATACAGCTTTGCATCACAGGAATAAATTATATTTTAAAATATATTAAGATAGAAAACAGTTGTTTTAGATTATAAAAATATTTCTGTTTTTTTTTTAGCAAATAAATGCAACCTTGATTAGCATAACAGACTTTTTTTTCCGAAAACAATAAAATCTCTTTCTGAACCAAAACTTTCGAGCAGTAGTGTAGCTTAATGTTTTAAAATGATTTAATTAATTCATGTTTGTTCATAATTCATTATATATGTATCAATATACGTAGAAATTTGCATTATCCAAGAATAGTAAATGCTGTCAAAATCGTTTGTTATTAGTTTGTGATGATAACAAATAGATCACTAACTCAAAAAAAAAAGCTCTATGCTCTATGCGCCATGACAGATAATACATTTGAGTATTGCAGTCATTAACACTAGTCACTGTCATTGCAGTTTACTGACTCCACCGAAGAGTGTCTCTGCTCTGAGCGCCCTGCGTGACGGCAGCTGGAGGGACGGCTGCTATTAAACTGCTCTGACCTTAAATGTCTCAGGCCCAGCTGGCTGGGCACAACTAGACCTGAAGTGGAAAACATCAAGTGATTCGAGGTTGAAAAGTACTGTTAACAAACGCAATACAGCACCACTGCAATATGCCTGACGGCTGAAAACCCAGAGTGTTATGCATACAAGTGTTTACGTGCAAATAATTTGCCTAATTGCAAGCACAATTTTTTAACCATTGAAACCAATTGTCAAATTATAATTAATAATTAGATATGAATATAAGGACAGTATTGGTTTTGGTAGATGTTATGATTTAATAAGCATAAGTCATTGTCTCTCAAATAGCACTTTTACTGTTAACTTGCGTTTTTACATTAGATAACCAGTATTGCCAGAGTAGTACCTGATTGGTTTCTGTTGCGCAAGTTGCATTCCTTTTTTAATAATGTTGTCAATTATGTTGCAACATATGGCAAGAGATTTGGGTACTTATTTGGGTGATCTGATGCATTTGTAAAAGCAGAAAAAAAAATGGACTGTATAAAAATGTATACTGCTGTTGAAGTACAAATGCAGCCTAGAGTAAATAGCAGCCATTCCAGATTGTATGTTTACATGATGCTCGTGATACAGAGCATTGTGGACAAGACATTTGCACATCAAATGGTAACATTTGTTTCCCTTTTTATAAGAACTGGTTTATGATGGAAGGATAATAGATAGTAATTTTTTCAAATGTTGAATAAAAGGCTTTTGAACTGAAATATAATGTTTGGAAAAGTTCTGTACTGTACAGGGAACAGAGGATATCAGTAAAGGGAAACTGAAATACGATATTCAAGAGAATATTTACATTTTTGGAGAAACCTACTCCTCCTAGGCTGTTTGTCTGATTTGCACAAAATTTGACAAAATCTGACAAAATATTAGCAAAGGAAGTTAGATTCATTAATCTTTTAGCAAACATGGGCCGATATATTTTGGGGTCATATTTGTGGGCATACTTATTACACGTTTTTTTTAGCGTAGTGCATTATAACCTATCACACACGACTCCGTTGAGTTTATGAATGCAATGACCAATCAAAAGCATTCAGGTGAGTCATCGCTGAAACGGCGCGCTCGCTGACTGAATCATGCTCTCTGGCAAATTCTCTCATCATATAAACAACAAAGTACAGAGATACTTACGATATAAGTAAGAGATTCATGTCACAGTGCAGACAGCTTCATTTATTATACCGAGAGGGTTTTTTTTTTTTTTTTGAGAGTGCGTAAATTTGCACCAGACTGAAGTAAGAAATAATGTATGATAATATAATGTTTTTTTCCATTGCTTTCTGTTCTATATCGCTGTTTGAAAAACACTGTAAATGAAAGCGTTATAATTAGTATCTTACGTTTTTATTAAACTGTGATTACGTTAAATACAAATTAAGTAGTAACCCTATTAAACAAATATTTTATGGCACGACACCCATATTTTTTACCTGCCTTAAAAGATGGGTTTTTGATGTGCGTAATTATTAGACTAACATAGGCTTTTGAGTTCACCTTACGCCTATGATTCAAGTTATTCGTGTCTCACAAGGAAAATTAACGGAGACTCTTGTGTTTTTCTTAATTCGTTAAGTTAATAGGGAACATGGGCCATTTCCGTGTCGGGCCCCCCGAGCGATCTGCGCCAGTTCTATTCATTTGTTTGTACATAAACATTCTATTTCTGTTGTGACGTAATACAGTGGAACTGAATATTAGCATTGCTTTAGTTCTTGTGTGCAACTAGGACGAACAAATTACCTGTCTTTCCATCAAGGTAATAAATCTCTTTAGAAAAACATGAAATAATAATTTATTTTGCCTTAAAAAAGTCACTAAACCATATTTCTGAAACATCTCAAATTCTGTTCCTTATTGTGCATCATACTGCATTGTCTATGCATGTTTTTACTTACTCTCATAGATTCTGTTACCATTGCCAAGCATTATACGGCTGATAGACTGCAACTGCTGGACTTAAAAATCATAATTTGTATTCTACTGAAGAAACAATGTCACCTACTTCTTAGATGCCCTGGGGGTAAGCAGATAAACATCAAATTTTCATTTTTGGGTGAACTATCCCTTTAACATGATGGGTTCAGTAATGCATCATGACATATTTCTTTCATGAAAAATTACTGTATCTCTGATATTAGTCTCTGTTTATTTCTGTGCATGTCTCTTTTCATTTCCACGCCACAGTTTGAACGCTTCAGTGGCAAGAGTGGTCATGTGACAACATTAACAGTATAACCCAAATTTTACTCCAAAATCAAACGCACTCTTCAACAACACTGGCCTCAGTCTTGTCCAAATATTTATGCACAACTGTACATCTTGGCTTTTTACCTGTGCAGGCTGGAGGATCTGGAGTTTAACAATGAAGAAGAGAAGAGGTCTGGACTTGCAGCTATTCTAACTTAACATGTAACAAATGCATAGAACCAGTTCAGCTGAAGAACTAGATCCACTGACAATACACTGTAGTTTTACACATTTAGATCACTAAGATTACTAAGATGTAAATGTTTATGTAACCATGTCATAATAATACAAGAAATATATTTGTCAAGTTGGCAGACATGATTAAATATATTGCTGTCCTTTTAAAATCAAGAGATAGTTTTATAATATTTTACAATATCTCTTTTGAGATAATATATAGTATAATATGTCTATAAACACATGCTTATGTGGTGTTATGGTATGAATAATAATAAAACAAACCCTTATGGGTTAAAGTGCAATCATGTTCAAAATTATGTTCACTTACATTCACTCACACTCTTAATGTAAAAGCTTGAGTGAACTATGTGTAATTTTAATTTTTAACCAGGCAGGTTTGTTTTGGACATTCTCTCTGACGACCAGTGACCACTCCAGACACATTAACATCAACAGCGCAAATTTGTAAGTGTTTTAAATTACATTTCAAATTTTACTAATTTAAAAAGTAAGTAGAAAGACATTAGATGGGGCTGACAGACTCTGCACTGTAGCCATTGGAACCAACTAGAATCCTTGTGTAAGTGGATAAAATGCCAAACAAGGCAGAAGAGGTGAGTCGTCTCTACAATATTGTTATTCATATTACCCTTTTTTCCCCATTATTTGTCCATGCATACTGTACTTTGTCCTTTAGGATGCAGTGATCAATATGAAATCTGTGCAGGACATAGCTAAGCATTTAGGGTTTGAGTGGACCGTTCTAGCATTTGAACTGGGATTCACCTGAAATGAAGTCAGACAGTTTCATGCCACATCCAAGAAAAGAGGGTTCAGGCTCAGAGAATGCTGGAATCATGGTTTGTTTTAATTTATTTTTTTATTAAATAACTTTTTTTTTAAATGGGCACTTTATTATTTTACACAGTATTTTTTTTAATATATATGATAGGTTATGAGCATTCCTGGGACAAAACGATCAAAACCAAGCTGCTGCAGGACGGTCTTGAGCATGTGGGCCGTCGTGATCTGGCTGAGAGACTGCGCAGCCTGCAGAGTCGAGCTGCCCTCTGCCTTCCCCTTCATCGTTACCGTCCATAAGACCATAGACAACAAGGACGCCTTGAGCAGGATTAATGTGCTTAATCGCAGTTATAACTAAGAGAATTATGTGAGCTCAAAGTTTGATACCACTAGTGAAAATGATTGTGTAAATTTATTATCTAATATTTTTCATTACAACTCAGTTGTGAAAAAGAAGTGTGCTTAATTGTGTTGACTGTAAACTTGTAGTTTACTTCACATTTTTTAGCTGATGGCATTTAATATAAATTTTCATTTAATTGTAATTAACCTGTTTTAACAATTAAGTGTCTGAAAACATTACATTCAGATTACAGTTAAGTATATTCTTTTAAAGTATACTTTTCCCATAATATCGTTTATTTATTATGTTCATTTCATCCAGCATGATTTGAGAATGATCCAAATTTTCAGTGTGGCCTCAGACTTTTGGACCCTAGTGTACTAATCACTAGTATTTAATAGATTTAAATATTCATATATTTTTCCCCCAATACACTCCTCATGAAACCGTTCTATCTGTTAACATTTACATAAAATTGTATTCACTATCTATCATTCAGTCAAACTGTCATGCAATAAATGTATTTACTGTACAATCACAATGCATTTACTCATGTTTTGTTGTTTTGATAATAAAAATGTCATAACTGTGTCTTATTCAGCATTGTAAGCGCTAGCTTTATAATGCATTCAGGCCAAACAGTGCTGCTTTATTGACCCTAATCCCCTTGAAAAGCAGTTAAATCTTCTTGAATTGAATGCCTTGAACACTCTCCTGTGTCTGTTTCCTTCTTAGGGAAAGTCCAAAACGGACTCACAGAAGTAATAACTTATAACGTGCAAGTCATCTCCAGGTAATACATAAAGTATATGAATAATGCAGTGCTAACTGACATATCATTTATTACAGTATAACCTTTAGTATAAATTTGAAAATATATTTTCTGCTTAATCTGTGAAAAAAATGCCAAAAAAAGTGTTTGTAGTATATTAATCAATCATAAAATTTAAAAATACTTCAAAGTTAACTATTAAAAATAATAGCTGAACATAAGCTCACATATAAAATATATTGTTTAAATGGTTACTGCCTTAAGTTATTATTTTGGAATAAATGTAAAATGCTTAAAACGCTAACTTGACGAGATTCATACTTGGCTTTAATAAACAGAACATTGATAACACTGTAAATGTAAAAATATAAAATAGAGTTGTTGTTGTTCTTTATTTCTTTTTTTTCTGATAGTGTAATGTTTATTTAACCAAGAAAATGTGACTGGGACATGAATTTACATTTGATGAAACAAACAAAAACAAATGTCATGAATTCACGAATTGCATCCTTTAATGCAATACTTTCTATTTTAAAAAGACTATTTAATATTTGTAACTAAATCTATATTTTACATATTATTGAGATTTATCATTCTGAACAAAGCTTTAGCAGGCCAACCGAACTTAATACAGAGCGCTGAGATTAGTCACGTCTCAAATCATAGTGAGCTGCCTACCTAGAAGGCACTGTTGGGTCGCATCATTTCTGAGAGCACTGGTCTACGCTGCCCACAAATGCTGTCTATGTAGGCGGCGTTACAGACGTTGTGACGCAGCCGATGTGACCAATCAGCGCCACGTTCTGCAGCTCGGAGGCAGCACGCTTGAGTGAGGCACGCAGCGTCGATTACTCAAGATCAAATCCGGGAGAAATGACATTAATCGGGACGGACATCTCCACTGCCGATCGTTTGTCCTAAAATAATTTCGTACAGTGAAAAAAAGGCCCGCGTTTCATTCATGAAACATGTCTGCGTTGTCAGGCGACAGAAGCGGCGCCTGCAGCCCACAGCTTGTTGTTTTCACGACACTTTGAGAGCTGAGGGAGATTTGATGCCGGTGCCGCCGCAAAACCGACAAGATTTAGTTGCGTTCGGACGGAGAGAACGGGCTCGACATGGCCTCGGTGAACTGCTTCGGCGGTCCCGAGGAGCTCGAGGACACGAATCACGCTTTAAGTTTGATGAGAGAGCTGAAATTATTCTACGACTCGCAGCTGTTAGTCGACGTGACTATCGAAGTGGAGCTCGATCCGGATCAAAGTGTATCCGCAGGCTGCTCAGGAAAAGTTTTCCAGTGCAACCGAAATATACTGGCTGCAGCGAGCCCTTATTTCAAGAGCATGTTTACAGGAGGACTGTACGAGAGCACTCAGAGAAGCGTCACCATTCATGATGTGGACGCCCATTCAATGTCTGTTATCATCGATTACTGCTACACTGGCAAAGTGACCATCACTGAAGGCAACGTGCAGAGGCTTTACGCCGCTGCCAACATGCTGCAGCTGGAGTATATCCGGCAAGAGTGTGCAAACTTCATGACGAGAAGGCTGGACCTTTCCAACTGCGCAGGGATTTTGAAGTTCGCCGATACTTTTGACAATCTGGAGCTGAAGAGCAAGGCTCAGGCGTTCATCGCGAAGAACTTCGTCGAGCTCGGAGCCAGCGCGCGAGAGCTCTGTGAGCTGGACCTGAAGCAAATTAAGGAGATCCTCACGCTGGATTCTCTGGACGTGGACTGCGAACGCAAAGTGTGTTCGTTTGCAATACAGTGGATTGAGAATAATCCGCATGCGGACGCTGAAGACGCGCTGCAGGTCCTTAGATGCGTGCGATGGTCTTTATTTTCGGAGAAAGACAGGGTTTATCTAGATAGCCTTAAATCGAAGCCTTTTATAATGAAGTATCTTTCGAATGTCCTCGACGGGGCCGGCGGTGAGCCGAGCACTACGATTTCAAAGAGCAAACATCCTGCCAAACAAAGAATTGGCAAGAGTGCAAAAGAAATGGTGCTTTTCTTCGGACGGCCGAATGAGCCGTTCATGTGCTATGATCCCTATACGGACGACATCTATTCTATGGCGTCCCCGGTCCTTAACCTCACCAATCCGAACTTCAAACGCTCTCCTATGGAGACGTTTTTGGTCTGCGCCACGCCAGAGAACGATCTGTATCTCGCCTCGCACCTGTCCAAGCACTTCTGGGTCTACGATCCCCTGTTGAATTGTTGGCAGGAGCTTGCGGAAAGACTTCTCAGAAGAGTGCACTCATACATGGGCTACCTCAGTGGGCACCTGTACATCCTGGGAGGCAGAGATCCGGTGTCGGACGCCAGGATCAAGGAGGTAGAATGCTACAGCATTCAGAGGAACCAATGGGGTTTTGTGGCACCCTTGCCGCATTCTTTGGGAAAGATGCAGGTTGTGACGATAAACGAGCGGCTTTATGTGGTGAACAAGCGGAGGATGCTTAGCTACGAGCCGAAGAAAAGCCTCTGGCTCCAGCGGGGCTCTCTGAAACGCAGCAAACTCCACAAAGCTTGTGTTTTCCAGGAGCAGATTATATGTTTGTGCGACATCCCCGTAGTTAAAGCGTATAACCCAGCTCGCGGAGAATGGAGGCGGATTGGAGACATTCCCATTGACAGCAGCGCTCTCAACTACCAAGTGGTGCAACACAACAGCAAGCTGCTGCTTCTAACGATCGCAATAGTGCATCACAGCAAAAACAGGCTTGTTATACACGAATACGATCCCACTCAGGACTCATGGAAAAACGTGGCCACCATGTTTGGATTGTCCTTCGGCTCCATAAGCCTCTCCAGCCGGGTCTATACCGCGTGCTTGGGGTCTGGTCAGAATTTCATCTCGGAGGAGGATGACGACAGCGGCTCCAGCGCTGACTGGGACTTCGACGGACTGACTGACGCAGACTCCGACTCCGGCAGCTCAAGCTCATTTTCAGATGAAAACTGGTAGTCGATGCGGTTCAGAAGAGTCAAACAGAGCGTTAAAAAAAGTGTGTAGTAGAGCCATATGTGAACATGCTGCAGAGTATTTTGAGATATAGGTGTTGAAATGATTAGCCTGTTTCGCCGCGGGGAAGAAACCTACTTGAAATCCGTGCTGTTATGAGGAGTATTATTAAACACATGCTTACCTTCATCATATATAGCCAGTGAATGATACCTTGTCTCAGGAATATAAGAGAGGGGTGCTAAGTATTGTTAGTATTTTGACAGTTTTTGGTGGTTATAAATAAAGAGCAGTATTACGCTGGGACTCTTGAACAGGGTACAATGGGGCAAACATGGTTTGTTTCTGTTTTCAAAGTTTATAATGATCACAAACAATATTCAGTTTTATTTACTATTGATGGTGCAGTATAATTCAAGATAATGAGGTTTCCTTCAAATATAAAGGCCTTGTTTGTTGAGGAGGTGATATGGGGGCAATTAATTTATACACTTTTTGGTATGTAGCAGTATAACGTTTAAGATCAACCACTTCAGGAAGGATTGAGCATTTACTATATTACACATTTATGCTATAACTACACCTTATTATTCTGCTATTAGTAAACATACAAAATATACAGCTTTGAACGATTAGTCCAGTTGCACCCTACCTCAATTTACCTGTTTGTTCCTTATTTTTATTGTTGTTTAATTGTTATAGCTGTCTGTTAAATTATCACGTTTATGTAATCTAATTTATAGGGTTGGTCCTGTTAATAAAGTCTGTTTATACTTTATATAAATCACGTTATGCATTGTTTTTTTAGCTTCAGGGGTTTTTACCATAGACTGAATACATGAGCAAAGGTGACGAGAGTGATCTCGTTCTTATCCTCTCGCGATATTTCCCGAGTATCGGAGCTATGGCAATAGAAAACAATACGGGCAGCAAAGATTTCTCGACGATTTACACAAGAGACAGTCTGGCCAGTGACTCGGGTCAGGACTATGACAGTTCTCAGGCGAGGGTCTTTAAGATAATCGTCATTGGGGATTCAAATGTTGGAAAGACGTGTCTAACTTACCGCTTTTGCGGTGGGAAATTCCTCCAAAATCCCGAGGCAACAATCGGAGTAGATTTCAGAGAGAGAACCCTGCACCTTGATGGAGAAAACATAAAGGTAAGGATCCGTGCAACAGAGTTTATTTCATAAATCACAAAGAACAAGTGTTTATATTCCTCTCTTCTTCACAATGGACGAACTGTGTGACTGTTATCCGTTCAGTGGTAGACAAACAACACTTTAAATACTTTAAAGGGTGTAATATTGTTTAAATATAACTAATGTTTGCATATATTATTGTATTAATGCGTAGTTATAATTAGAATATATATATATATATATATATATATATATATATATATATATATATATATATATATATATATATATATATATATATATATACACACTGCTGTTCGAAAGTCAGATTTGTAATGTTTTTTTTTTTTTTTAATAAGTCTCTTCTGCTAATCTTTTCTATTTGAATATATTTCATAATATGATTTATTCCTGTGTTTATTCTGATTGTTCAGAAATCATTCTAATATGCTGATTTATTATCAGTGCTGGAAACTGCTGCTTAATATTTATTTATTTTTTTTGCAAGCTGTGATACTTTTTACAGGATTTTTTGATGAATAAAAAGTTAAAAAGAACAGCATTTATTTAAAATAGAAATCTTTTTGTAACAATATACACTAGTGTTAAAAAATGTGGGGTCAGTAATATATAGGTCTGTATATATTTTTTAAAGAAATGAATGCTTTTATTCAGCAAGGATGTGTTAAATTAATAAAAAATGAAAATAAAGACATATTGTTAGGAAAAAAATCAAATTCTGTTTTAAATCAACTCTGTTCTTTTTAACTTTATTTATCAAATAATCCTGCAAAAAAGTATCACAGTTTCCAGAAAAATATTAAGCACCAAAACTGTTTCCGACATTGATAATAAATCAGTATATTAGAATGATTTCTGAAGGATCACGTGACACTGAAGACTGAAGTAATGATGCTGAAAATTCAGCTTTGCATCACAGGAATACATTATATTTTAAAGTATATTAAAATAGAAGCCCATTATTTTAAATGGTAATATTTTACAATATTACTGTTTTTTTTTCTCTGTGTATTTCTGATCAAATAAATGCAGCCATGATGAACAGAAGAGACTTCTTTAAAAAACTGATCCCGAACTTCTGAACAGCAGCCAGTGTGTATATTTTAATGTCACATGTAAGTTGTTCACTGATGTGCTGATTTATCACACGTGTATGATAGGACTTTGGGCTCAAAACTGCTGAGATCTTTATGACAACTGGTCCTGGTCTTATAAACTAGTATAATTTAATATCTACAATGATCATAACTGAATTCTCATTCTCAGTTGCAGATCTGGGACACGGCGGGACAGGAGCGCTTCAGGAAGAGCATGGTGGAGCATTACTACAGAAATGTCCATGCCATCATCTTTGTGTATGACGTGTCCAGCCTGGCTTCGTTTGAGAGTCTGCCGGAGTGGATTGAGGAGTGCAGCCGTCACTCAGTCCCTCCCATGGTCCACCGCATCCTAGTTGGGAACAAATGTGACTTGAGGGGAATGAGAGAGGTGTCCACGTTTTTAGCTCAGCGACTGGCTGACAGCTACAACTTCCCGCTTTTTGAGACGTCTGCAAGAGACCCTGCGGAAAAAGAGCATGTAGATGCCATTTTCCTCACGCTGGCCTACAGGCTGAAGAATCACAAGCCGCTGAGACTGAAACAGCTGAGCGAGAGCAGCTTCTTACAGCTCGCTGGTGAACGGGAGGAGAACACACCCTGTTTATGCTAATGCACTTTGGCCCATACAGTTAAATGCAGTAAATTAGGGTGAGGTTCTGAATGAAGTTAAGACAGAAAGAGTGATTGGGAGATATACAGTACAGTATATGTCTATAGGATTTCATTTGGTGTATGTGCAGTTTACAGATGTCTTTGGAAGCATAAACTATGGAACAATTGGACATTATGAGGGGTTTGTTTTGTTAAACCACATATTATGAAGCAAGTGATGCCTTTATGTCTTACTATTATTTAAGAGTGTTATTAACGCTCCAGAAACACGCTCAATGACACGAAGAGCCTGTTATGATATTTTCAGTCTGTAATAACTTTGCATGTTGTTTCACTGTCACATGTTTATGAATATATCATTACAATTTCAGGTAGGTTGCTATGGGGAACTTCTAAAGGCAATCTGACGTATCAGAAACACATTCTGATTATTGTGCACCGTCAGCTTTCTGTTATGTTTATGGTTACAGATCAGATATTATTATTATTATAGTTACTCTGCGCTTCAATCGAAATTTTTCACTCGAAAGCATATACTGTATGCAAGCTCAATCTAAACTGTGGTGTCATGCATAACTAAAGTTATAACTGACTCCATCATGAACACTAGTGGGCGCCACTGTCAAGGCATTCAGAGCATTATGAGCTACTATGAAGAAAAAATTATTGAAAACACACTTTATTATAAATATGAGCACTTATATCCTCAATGCATTTGTGAAACACAGTGACATGCAACATATTAGTGATGTTTGATGTCTTTTACAAGCAAATCCATGCTTCAATAAGACTTCAACATATCTCAAAGGCTTGATTTCATTTAGTTTTTTAAAATCATTTATTCTCGCTTCGACAACCCTTTTTGTAAGCTGGCGCATTTGGAAAACAGGGACTGTACGGCACTTTAAATTAAGATTGCATCATGTCTGAGGTTTGTCTGGATTATTCCGCATCATGTATAATTTGTTGTACTTGAGAGAGAACATGTCATTGTGTAGATAGTTTGCAGAGACTGTCAGATGTGTTTTGGAAGTGAATATGAAAATAAAATGTGCAATAAAAAGTCATTATTTTGATATTTGGTATATATCTTATAACAGCTGTGATCAGCAGGATCAAAGAGGTATTTAAAAGATTTTACAATTTAAAAATAAAGACCTGGGTTCCCAAAGTAATAGAAAATTAGGAACATGGTAAAAGTCATGTTTCTGTAGTGACTATATATTTTTCTAGTGTTTTTTTTTTTTTACTGGAAATTACTCAAGTACAATCTTTACCACTTTTTATTTTATTTATTTATTTATTGACAGCAACATTCATCACATCCTTGTGAACCGAACAGATCTCGGGTAGTAAGTGTCGTCTTTGACTCCTTCCATGTCCACTTAAACCCTAAAGTCAGCAGGCAAGTGCAGCTGCAAACACATGTCTTGATTTACCATGTGTCTACCTGTTAACTCCAACACCAGAGGTGTGAAGAATTCTTTTGCAAGTGATAAATCCCACAGTCCCACTAAAAATAACAAAAAAGCAGGATTTAGCTGTATACGATTAAGCAGTTAGGCCTCAAAAGTATTATCTGGCCTTATGAAATTGCCTGTGCTGACAGTATGAAATGTTTTCCTGTCACATTCAGCATAGTAGTCAAAGATTGTACAGATTTCTTAAGCATAAACTGACATTTAAAGTTCTAATCTGTCTGGATGTTATGAACTGGACTCTTCTGAAATCAATAACAAATTCTTCATCTGAACACACTCGACCAATAAAATGGTTCTACTGTATATCTGAATCCAATTTCTTTGCCACGAATAAATAGCATGACTGCACATACATTTAGTCACCACCAGATGTCTGCAGGATCTTGGACCAGATCAGTTTTGAGAATCTGTGAATAAAAAAAGTAAAAGGATCGGCATCGATTAGACATGACACAGAAAATGGAAATACTTCGAATTTAACACCAAAATAAGAAAAAGAAAAAAAAAAAGAAAAAGATTAGGTTATACAGACATAAAGCATTGTGTTTTACATCCAGTTATGTTATTACATCCAAACCATCATCCTAACCTTTGACCTTTAATCCTGTATGACTTTCCTCTTTATATGTAATCGCATTTATGTTGATGAAAACACACAGTACATTCAAAATATGAAAATAATTGGTGAAGCACCAAGTACTTCTGGGGTATTTATTATCACATTTATATCTTACATTGCAAAATACATTATTTTGGGGAAAAATAAAGGGGAAAGGAGAAAATAATAATTATACTATATACACTCCTGAAGGCTTTTTGAACCGCAGTGCATCTTCAGATATATGTTCATGTCGGATGACATCACACACAGTAAGCCATTTCTCCTGTAACTTTATTATTTAAAAGTCATCGCAGTGTATGTTATTTGAAGTCATCGCACAAGGGTGCCCATGATGGAGTCACGGTTAAAAATAAAGCAGTACTGATGTAGCTGTTTACAAACACATAGTTCACGGAGCAATATAACTCACGCGGAGGGCTAAACCAGGCGCGAGCGTCTCATTGGCGGCGCGTTTCCCACGTGCACGCCTCCCCTCAGCGCCGGGCGATATTTAAAACGACCCCCCGGGCGCAGTGCGCGCGCTTAAGAAACACAGCCCGTGCAGTAACAGGAGAGCTGTCTTACATCGGATATTTCGGAGTTTAACACACAAGGACTGCAGAAGATGAAGTCTCCAAAGATGAAGTCACAGAGCAAATGTAAGTCAAGTATTTTCAATGCAGTTCAGCGCGGCTCGTTAAACGTGCTGTTACACTGAGGAGATAGTTTGTTGCTGTATGGCACTTATTCTGCTCCTGCTTTCCAGCGTTTCTTGAGGACGTTGACGATCTGAACGCCGTGTTGTGTGAATTCGACGCTGTCATTGAGGATTTCTCGTCCCCCGTGGAGAAGCGACACTTCAGATATGATGAGCACTTGAAGACCATGAAGAGACGCAGCAGCGCGAGCGTCAGCGACAGCGGCATCAGCGACTCCGAGAGTGAGTGCGCGTGAGGGCTTGGGGCGCTTTATTATTCCAGAAGCATGATAGGAGCGCGTTATCACGACTGAAGTCCCGTTACAGTGCATAATCTTATCTAATCTAACTTGAGCCTGCACACAAGCACAGAGAACAGCCGGGTTTCATGAAACGTCTTTTAAAAGACCTTGAAACTTTTCTGATAGCCTGTCACTAGTAGTCAGTTGTAATAGCTCTTCACAAGTTCACAGTACGTTCATTCCTACAACTGGAGGCTGTGAAGCAGCAGAGAGTTCAGTCAGACACCCAGAGACAGTCTGGATCTGATCACAGCGTGAAGGTTTAACTCTCCAGCCAATAACAGACAACCAGAGCCTTTCTCGGACGTTCTGTGGAGACTTTAGGGTTTCAGTTTCAACGTAAACATTGCTTTTTTTCTTAACCTGAATCCTATTATATCCAACCCTCCTTTGTGTTGAAGTACTGATGGGATGCATGCAGAATCTGAGGAAGGATTGCACCATGAGTGGATGTGAAAGGGTTGTGTTTGATTGCTCTTAAATGCATAGGAAGGTTCACTTTTCTCTTTTGCTCTAGAAGCGTTCTCGTGTTTAATGGTTAAGCACCAAGTGATCACTTTACCCCACCCTTTTCCTTCTGGAACAAACTCTGAGCTTGCATAATAAACCATCCTGTGGTGTCCTGTAGTCGCCCTCATGGATCTGTGCAACTGCATTTTGGATCCCATCAAGCCATTTTGACATGTGCCATTGATCTGGATCAGTACTTTTTTAAGCGGTTTTGCTTCTGGACTTTACACTGGACAAAACATCAGCAAAGGAAGCGTTTTCTCCTTCCTTCTCAAGCATATCCTTGAGAAAAAGAGAGTACACTTTTGCATTCTTTTAAAAAAAGTATTTATTACATAAACAATACGCTTTAAAAAGAATATACTTAAGTGCGAACTGAATGTAATGTTTTCAGACCCACAAATACATGGCAATTGCAATTAAAAGAAATTGTATTGTAGATTAAATTTATATTTAATGCAGTTAGTTGAATATATTTTTAATTACACATGTGCATTTAAAATATATTAACTGTACATGTAATATTAAATAACACACTGCAGTTAAAATTAAAATCAAGTATGTTACATATGCTTAGTCAACGCTTCAAAATAAGTGTTCTTCTTTAAAGCATAAAACAAGAGTTATAAAACTAAATGGTTACAAGTAAAACTTTTGAATTTGACATTATTACAAAGTGCACTTTTAAAGAGTGTGTTTAGACGTGCTCTTACACTTAAGTGCGCTTCAATTTAATTAGTATTTTATTATCTGCAAGGACAATATTTTAAATATATGTGACCCTGGAGCACAAAACCAGTCTTAAGTCGCTGGGGTATATTTGTAGCAATAGCCAAAAATACACTGTATGGGTCAAAATTATCGATTTTTCTTTTATGCCAAAAATCATTAGGATATTAAGTAAAGATCATGTTCCATGAAGATATTTTGTAAATTTCCTACTGTAAATATATCAAAACGTAATTTTTGATTAGTAATATGCATTGCTAAGAATTCATTTGGACAACTTTAAAGGTGATTTTCTCAGTATTTAGATTTTTTTGCACACTCAGATTCCAGATATTCAAATAGTTGTATCTCGGCCAAATATTGTCCGATCCTAACAAACCACACATCAATGGAAAGTCTATTTATTTATTGATTTATAAATCTAAATTTCGTAAAATTGACACTTAAGACTGGTTTTGTGGTCCAGGGTCACATATACTTTTAAGATTTGAAGTACACTACAAGTGTACATTCAGTACAGTTAAGCACACTTCTTTTTCAAAAGCATATTAAACTGTTCTGATTGTGCGTAATTATGATAGTTTGACTGATTTTTAGGGTTTAAAACCACTTCATGATGCAGTCAGTGTCAGCCGAGTGGATGTGCTGAAGTCCACAGGCGAGAGGATCTAATGACTGAGGCGGTGGGAAAAGTTGAGCTTCCGTGTAATAGCACGCCTGCTCTGCCTTTAACGTCGAGCACGGCTAAGAATGTGTAAACATTGTTTTTTAAGATGAGTGTGGTGTACCGGCTCAGATCTTTGGCTTTAAATGAACCTGCTCGAGGGTGGGTCATGGTTGAACCCGCTTTGAAAGTGTGTTCGTGAGAGAGAGGCTGTTATTAGAGGAGTATGCATTGATTACAAACTCAACCCGCTCTACTAGCTCAGATTAACCCTCTACACCCCCTACCCCCTCTGGTTATGGGTCACTGCACATGTTTGGCAAGCCTGTGTGGTAGAGAGCTTTTACATTAGGCATTAAGTGGCGACTCAACACAAGTGAATACTAGACTTTTAAGTGTGAGAGTTTTTCCAGTTGTCGCTTGAATTTCAATGCTCTCGGCAAGGAAAAGTGTACAGATGTTGCAAGTGAAATACTAGGCTATTTCTGTTCATGTGGACTTCCCTATTCACATAAAATTAGAATGAGTTTTAAAACTACTGTTACAGTAATCATTATAGTCATCGATGCTGGTGTGAATTATGGGCCTTAATTCTACACAATTACATGTTCAGCTCTATTGTATTTGCATTACAACATTGCTTTTGCCTTGCTCTCTGTGTCTTTCACTACAGATTGCGATAGATTTTGGGGTTGTTACCAACCTGTTGTGGTGGTGTTAGATAAGGCAGTGTGCTGTACACATACAGGAAGCGTCAGTTTTTAATTTCTGACTTCCTCTGTCTTTATTTTCTCCTGTAATAGGTGCAGAGTCCTTGAACAGAAACAGTTTCAGCTTCAGTGACGAGAAGCTGAACTCTCCCAGCGTCTTCTCCTCCTCCTTAAACAGTCCTTTGGTCACATCTCCTAAACGTGAGTTAAAATATGTTTCTTCTTTACATATTTAATGCTAACGAGTCTGTGTTGATCAACTGTGTATTGCCTTCTTTAGCTAAACTTGGAGACACTAAAGAGCTGGAGGACTTCATTGCTGACCTTGACAAAACAATAGCAAGTAAGTGCGGAGTGATGTGAATTTAAAGACAAAAATGACTTTGTTTTAGGGTTGTTTAAAAAATAAGCTGCAGTTTATTTTTTGCATGTTTATAGCAAGGGCAGCTTGTAGAGATTCTATATGGTGGCAGATATATTTTAAGTGGGTAGGACTATTTTACTTGACTGAAGTGTCAAAACATCCCAAACGAGTTGAGATGAGGACACACGTATTGATGGGTGCTTTTACACAGAATTTGCGACTGAGTTTGCAGTATTTGTTTACAGTTGCTGAGCAACGTCACAACACAGCACACACACATCTTTAAAACCCCAGTCAGCGCTTCATTTGCAAAATATCACACTCTAGTTATTCTGCTTTCACATATGATAGACAACTCTCACATGCTGTATGAATATGAACATAATTAGTGAAGTCAAAAAATTTATCTTGATTAATCACATCCATTGTTTACATAATATGTGTGTATGCTGTGTATATTTATTATGCATATATAAATACACAAACATACATGTATATTTACATTTTTTTAATATATATGTAATTAAATTCATATATAATTAATATTATATACAAATATTAATATTTTATATATTAGCAAAGCATTTTTCTTAAATGTTTACATGCATGTTTGTGTATTTACAGCATATATACATAATAAATATACACAATACAGTATTATGTAAACAAAAACTTTTCTTTTGGATGCGATTAATCGCGATAATACAATATGTGTTACATAATATAATCAGTGCAAAAACAGCTTCATAAATTAAGAATATGATTATTATGAACAATCTTTTCATTTATGTCTAAAATGAAAATGGTTGTTAAAATTGTACTCAGTATTACTGTTTTTGTATTTTTTAATTAAATAAATGAACCCTTGAATGTTAGCCTAGTTATTAAAATATATTCAAAAAAGAAAGTACATTTTAAATTATACTAATATTTAACAATATAACTGTTTTTACTGTATTTTGACCAAGTAAATCAAATAAACTCAGATTAAGAGACTCATTAGCCCCTTTCACACATGCAGACTTTTCCCTAAAATTTCCGGTAAATTGCCGTAAAGAGATCATGTGTGAACAGGATCTTTTCAAAAATACCGGTAAGTTCGTTCTGGTAATTTACCGTTATGAGAAGTTGTAATATTACCAGTAAATTTCCAGAATTCTGCTGTGTGTGAACGCAGAAGGAAAATTACCGGTATGAGCACATACGAGTTCAGAATGCGGTGACGTAAGACGTCTACTCCGGGCCAATCATAACAATCTGACGCAGATGACACATTCACTCCACACTGTTTACGAAAATAAAAGAGATGTCATGTAACTGGAGCGACAGTTAAATTAAAGCACTTCTCCTTATCTGGGCGGATGAAGAAATTTGTCGTCATCTGAGAGGAACTGTTAATGATGCAGTAAGGTATGATAAAATAACTAACCGTCTCCGAGAGCAAGGCATTCACAGGACAAAAAGTCAGGTCATCAGTAAACTGAAAACATTGCGCTATAAACATCTGAAAATAAACGACCATCTCAAACGAACTGGTAGTGGAAGAATTTCTTGGGCCTATAATGACTTTTGTCAATCTATATGAGGGTCCAGCCACTCCACAAATCCTGTAGCTGTAACCAGTAGCTTGAATTCAGAGGAACCCCAAACTAGCGTCGCTGAGGATGCGTGTGATGGAAGCACGTTGATGTCTCTGTGACAAAAGCAGCTGCATGAATGCGAAAGTTTGAAACAAAAATGAAACTGCACATACCCCTCCATGTTTACAAATACAAGCACAGCTGTTTATAGGTTAATGATGTCACAGAATTTACCAGTATTTTGGAATGGATGTGCGAATGGTGCTTTTCCGGAAAAAAGACGGAATGTCGTTGACTGTGTGAACAGCGCATTTTTTAATTTAACGATAAAGTTGTTCCGGTAATTTTACGGCAATTTACTGGTATCACTGTGTGAAAGGGGCTAGTGATTATGATTTTTTTTTTCATACCACTCACACCTTTTATCAACCATCAGACAAACAGATCATGGAAAGGGGTTTTCAATCTCTTATTGAAAGACTGAGGTCATGCTAATCATACTGTCAGTCATGCACACACTCCTACACTCTTCCTCAGTGATGCATTAACACAGTCAAGTTGATTTGCTTTGATGCTCCTACGGTCTAGAGTGCTGTAACTTGCCTCAGAGAGAGAGAAGAATGCATTTATGTAATTTTCAAAGTCTCAAAGCAGCACTGTAACTGTAGCCAGAGGGGGATCATCACTGATATTGCCCGTCACAGAGAGAGCAGTCATAATTTGCATATTGTACAGTTGTTTTTACTTTCCACCCTTAGTTTGTCTCTGACCCTTAGAATTTTATGGCCAGTTATTTTGCTCATGTGTCTTGAATACGTACATTAATTCAGACACCTTTAAATGTTTCCCAATGGTGTCACACAAGCTACTAAATGCTCTTCTGTTAAAGCAGCTAATGTTTATTTTGGGGGTGTCTATAAAAAGAGGATCGCATACACACCGAGAATAACCTTGACACCCAACGACCCAAAAATGTACTAAGTATGTTCTCTGCTTGTCTGTTGTTTTCCTCCAGGCATGTGAGTAAGAGACAGGATGACTGGGGCCCACCACACTGTAGCTCCGCTGGGGGACGACAGCCACACCGCACCTGACAAACCTGAACTACTGTGAAGATGGAGAAGACATGGTCAGGGTTTCACATGCTGAACGATGCCGTTCGAGAAGGCTTCGTGTATACTTACGCCCATACAAACACACATGCGTAAGAAATACACTTTTGACAGGAATGGCTTGAGCTGTAAGATTATTTAAATAGCTTTTTATAGAAATATATTTTTAATTTTATAGAGTCGGTTATTGTAAATTTATGTGTAATACCATTTTGTGAATGTATATTTTTGTATTTCATGTAAATATTGTTTTAGACTCTATCGCCTTGCTATAAGCTTTTTCTGTCACATGAGAATAAACTTAATTCTTAATTCATTAGAAAAACTGGAAAAGCAATATGACATGTATTTAATAAAACTGTCTTCAAGCGATTCAAGATGTTTCATGGCATTATTTCGTTGTGTGTCTCATAGCATCAGAAGCTTGTCTCTGCAGTATTTTCACACTCAGTGTGGCCTGACACAGACACTAAGGCCTGGTTTCACAGACAGGGCTTAGACTAAGCCAGGACTAGGCCATAGTTCAATTAGGACATTTTAAGTAATTTTTAAAAACATGCCTTAGAAAAAAACATTCCTGGTGTGTATCTTGAGACAAAACAAGCGCACTGACATATTTTAAGATCAATCAGTACAAGTTTCTTTCAGCTGAAACAGCTCAGGCTTACATTTTAGGCTGGGACTAAGCTTAAGTCTTGTCTGTGAAACCGGGGGTAAGAGTAATTCATTCAGGGCTGTGGGTCAGTCAGCTAAAGCTCTTGAGCAGTCTGTGAATGATTGTCCCCACAGCAGGGGCTTGAGACCGTGAGCAGTTGCTCTGGAGAAAATGTGACACCTGGTCACCTCCTCAGCACTTTGTGTCCAAATCTGTGTCTGGATCCTGCCACAGTAACCGTCTGTCTGATCTGCTCAGTCACTGTGTGTTTCTAATGTTAAAGCAGGATGTTCATTTATTATTTGATTGGACAGTTAAACCACTAAAAAAAAAGAAATAAAAATGCAAAATAACTAAACAACTTGAAATGTTTGGAATCCGAAACAACGTTGTTTGAATGAAGTCTCTTATGCTCACTAACGCTGCATTTATTTGATCAGAAATACAGTACAAACAGGTGAGATGAAGGAGGGTTTTCAGTCACACTTTATAATTTAATCAGCATTGAACTCAACATTATGAGCTGTGAGTAGAAGATAAAATATCCCAGTACTTATGTCTGTCCTGGCAATGCGCCAATATGTCATTTGAAATTCAAATCTTAAGAAAATTTAGTGAGCATGCAGTCATTGCTGAAACGCCAGCTAGATAGGGTGTGGTCACATTAGTCAAATGCAGCAGGCAAAAAAGCTCCATTGTCTATTGTCATTAGTATGAAGCACAGTTCACACAGAAGTTGCTTTCAAACCAAGCAGCTCTCTGTTGATCAACACATCGAATTCACAAGGAAATCCTTTCGCCTGCACAAATTACATCTGGAAATGTGACCGCACCTTGACAATGTATGGGGCAATTACGACAAAATGAGTAGCTCAGACTAGGATGAACCATGTTAAAAGCGATTATAAAATCCAGACACCTTGAGACCACATTAAATATTACATTTGCCAAGATGCTTAGTGACTGTATACACCCTACACATTTACACTTTGGTCACATTTACTGTTGCTCTGAAATTTTGTGGCCGATTCAGTCATTTAAATAGAAATTTGCGTGATCGGGAGTTTTCGTGCGAGGGCGAAAAAATTCCCCAGAATTCACTTGTGTTCAAGTTTGTCAACACAAAGCTGCTTGGTTTGAAAGTGACTTAAATGTGAGCAGTGCTTATACTACATGCACAATTAATAATAGATATTTTTTTCCATGTGCAACTTCACCAAAATGTTGCTAATGAACTACTACCTGAAGATGTGTTCATTGCAATTATTAATATTATTGTATGTAACTAACATTGCTGCCTTCTGTCAAATTACTGCTAAATCTATTTTTATAAAAGCCTAACAGGTGTTTCAGTGACTTTATCATGGGCAGTGGGGTTTCTTCTTAGCCTCATGGCTAAAACATCCTTGTGTGGCTTATTGCTTTTTTCAAAGAGGTAAACTACAGTCAAATTATTATTTACTGCACCATTTTTGCACTGTGTGGAAACTCACAAGGCCTCATCAAGCTCATCAGATCAAACAAACTTTGGCCCAGTCTAACTGAGCATCGGTCCACATGAAACGGATGTTTCTCTGTTTGTTTCTTTAGTGCAGTGGGCACATGCAGCAGACTCACTGTACAGCAGCTGTTCCGCACCTGCGCTCATTGTTGTGGACAGGACAGTGGTGTCAACAGTGCTCTCACGTCCTTATCGGCACAGGCCAGCAGGTGCTAGATGTGCTGACATAACAGCTTAACTCCAAGATAAGTTGCTTGGCACCAGGCAGCGGGCACCTCCTGGCAGCTCTGGCTCTGTGGGCTTGGCTGGATGAGAACGGCCAGTGGTCTGGATGTGTGGGACAACTTTTCGAGATCAGTGGGATAAATTCACTAATGTTTAACATACATGTTAAATTTAACTTGTAATGTAAATTTAATGAATGGTAAATGTTATAATGGTAAACTCTAGACAAGAACTATCAAGACAATATTGTTGATTTTCAACAATTTAAACAATAATAATAATAATAATAATAATAATAATAATAATAATCAAATCAAACAATGCAGAAATTTGGTAATAGGTTCCATTTTGCAGTTCATTTACACAACAACTGCATTTTGGGGGACTGAAAAGACAAACTTTGGAAGTTTTCACTGTGCAAGTTTTTGAAAGTGGTATTATTATCGTCATCTCCATGTGAATTAGTGAAGACGGCGATGTCATGTAACACGTTCCATCTATCTATATGTATGTGTGCAGGTGTGTAGTGTTTCTTTATGAAGTGACATGGCCAACTACTGGCCTGGCGTGATTGATACAGTGTTTTTACTCATTTTCGTGGATCCATGTAAATGGGGATCATTTTGACAACATTGTCATCTGTACACTAAAACACAAAAGAAAAACTTTTCTGTTTTTAGTACAATCGTTGTCAAGTAAACACACCCTCAGAGAGCACTGACACTCTCAGTGTGCTCCAATACATTAGACATTAAACAGTTAAACCAGAACATTTCTCTGTGAACTGTTAGACAAGATGGAAATAACATAGCGATTTTTCCTCCGGTGACAGCAGCTGGGGGCAAACATGAGCGATAGATCACCCTGAAAGAAGCCATGATGCTATGTTTGGCAGTAAGTCAGCACTGACAGACTTTGTGCAGAAAATCAGAGCATTTTCTGACGAAACATCAGCACAGGCATGCTCTTACAGGCACATGATTTTTCTAAACACTTCAGGAAATTTAAACATTCGTATAACTGACAGGTCTGTGAATTGTTCTCTCTCAAGTTCACGTTTAGGCCATTCATCTGCTTTTGTTCCTCAGTGATCAGCATTTATAATGTGAAAGCTCTGCACTTCTGTTGGTTTGTTGGTGAGAGTGAAATGATCATCTGTCATTGATGGATTATCTGTAAATGGACAGGCCCAGACCGATTGTGTCCAAAAGTAGAGCCATATGTGAGAGCAGTTCCAGTCTCATGCTAGCACTACTCTTACTACTTCTGCCATAGACAGATGTGGTAAAAACTAGTATCAGTAGTATACTAGTATGCTGTTCCGAGAATCAGAGACTGGAAGTAAGGCTACTCACTGGATTTTAAGGTCATTAAATCATTTTGGTTATTAAGCTTGGCAGAATTGTGTTTTGACGGCTCTTTTTTGAATGTGGTGCAGAAGCTGGTGGCTGAGGATGTGGCATATGCCATATAAAGATAGATGAAGATCGGGTATCACTTTAAAACGAGTCCTCTTCTAAGAAAAACAGACTTCACAAATGAATCCAGCAGCATGCAGAGATTCCTGTGGTTCCAGTATCCCATGAATGAAAGAATTCAGAATAACCCAAACACTATAAATCTTTAGCCCTTACTCACATCCACAGAAGTCACACACTGGGATACTGGTTTGATGGTGGTATGTAGCGCCCCGGGCCAGTGAGGCACATTGATTTAAAGTGATGGAGCTCCCAGGCTTAACACTCTCAGCCTCTCCATTGTGTCTGTCCTTCCCCTGACCTCCTGTCACCAGCCACCTCTCACCCAAATGCACGGCAAAAGAGCCCAGGTCAAAGGTCACACAAAAAGACACTGGGGTTCCAGAGGGAGAAAGGACAGCGGAAAGCTTGACGAAGAATTTCTCTCTTTGAACAGCGTGAAAGCGGAAAATGGTGCTTAATCCGGTATGACGTAACCTCCAAAAAGACCACAGGAGCTCAACGGAATATACTTAGCTGTCTAAATGATTCAGGGATGAAAAGAAATAGAAAATTGTCAGGATAATTGTTTGCCTTCCTGTGTTTCTACAGATCTAATGGGTGAATGAAATGGATAACACAAGATTTTAGACGACTGTCATCTTGGTATTCCCTAAGCTCAAGCGGTCAACCAATTAGAAAGAGATTCTCATCAAATTCTTCCAAGGCAACACACTTTTATAAAGAAAACTCTCATGTCCTACATCACAATGCGCCATATGCAACACATTCCATTGGTTAACCCAAGATTAAAGAGTTAAAATGTGGCTACAATGGGATAAAATAAACGTTCAGTCATCACTGACCCTGGCCAGTTGAAATTGTGCAATGGGAGGTCACTAGGTTGAAGTCTTATGATTGTATTGTCATGAGTAAATCATTTGCTCTTTGTTCATACAGAGAATAAAGCAGGAGGGACCGAGAGGTCACAAGAATCCAGAGATCAGTGTGTGTAAGAAACTCATTCAGCCCAAGAGATTCAGGCTTTCCACTGCTTGTTTAGTGAAGCCATAAAGTAAAAAAAAGCTTTCCATGCAAACCTAATCACACTTGTTTGTTAGTGGCATTGATAAGATCACAGAGTTTGATTTGTGAATTTATATGCATGTCCATAAATAGTCATTATTTAATCTGCAACCCATTTGCTGTTATTTGGAACACAAAAGAGAATCTTCATGTAGCAGCAGATCATAAGAAAAATGTGTTCTTTTGCATTTCACAAAGCAAATAACAGCACAACATGAGGGTAAACAATAGCAGAATATTAATTTTGGCTAATTATTAATTTAAACTGTACAGGCAGCATTCAGGGCCAGCTGTGGCGACCCCAGAGTGAGACTGAGCTTGTAGCACTATAATCCGTGGTGCTAAACAATTTGTTCCTATTCATTCCTCAATGCATCTCTCAGCACAGCTCATTTATCTGCTTGTGACAGGCCACTGGCTGCCAGAGGAGAAAAGAAAGGCCACTTTGAGAGCTCATGAATGAGTTTTAGGTAGGGGTCTGTCAATGACACAGAGGGGCTCAATCTAGCAGGCTTTAGAGACAAGCTGTCTCCTGCAGAAGCCATTTTATTTATTTATTATTTCACTCTCCACATGACACAATATCTGCTTTAATAAAGGCATAGTTAACCCCAAAATGAAAATTCTGTCATTTACTCAACATCATCAAATTTTAGCTAACTTTACAATTTTTTTGTATGACCATTTATATATAATAAACGTTAATGGCAATTATTGTCAAGAAATGCGAGAATTATTACACTTAAATATATATATATATATATATATATATATATATATATATATATATATATATATATATATATATATATATATATTAAATGACATTTACATTTAAAAAAAAAAAATGTCATTACATTGGTTGATGCATAATAAACATTTTTGAAAAATATATTTTATTCATATTTTATTCTATGTCCTTTTTAGTGGACACCATGAACTTATTTAAAAAAAAACAAAAAAAAAAACCCACCCCACAAAAAGGCCTATAGCCAAAAATGATTTTATTTTTTTCATTCACCAATCAGTTTTTAGGTTTCAGGCTATTTTTAACCAAGCTTTGTACAAAGATGATTCTCAACTATGTTATGAAAGATATAACAGAATAATTTGATATACTACTGTGGAATATGTGTGTAAAATGTCCATAAATTGGTTTTCCCATTCTATACAATGTATCTATACATTGCATCTAATTTGTATATTAATGTGTTCTTGGGGCAAACCATAATGAAAAAAGAAGTGTAATAATGGGAGTTTTAACTTGGCAACATTTTCATAAGAATATCTCATATTTCATAGGAATATTGATCTATAATTTCTTTCCTTATATGCTGTTTATCTTGGTGTCCTCTACAGGAAACATGTATGAAAATTTTGCCATTTCGTAACAAAAAGTCATATTCTGATTTAAAACCCCATAACATTTTTCTGAGATGTTTATTCACTACAAACAATTAGAAAATTAGCCAGATTTAAATAATAATTACAAAATATTAGTGTGCTAAATCTGATCATTCTGTCAGTATCAATCATATTTAAAGACCAAGGAGAAGGTGTGTTTATGATCAAACCTCCAATCATTTGGTATCTCTGAAAAGCCCCGTGAATGTGCTCTGTCCAGGACATCCAGACTTAAAACTGTGACACATAAGGTCTCAGAGAAATTCACTGAAATATAAAGCCCACTACAGAGGACAAAAGTCTATGCCTGGATCCCAGGAGGTTATGAAACTGCGTAATAGTTAGGCATGTATAATATAGATCAGTGGCCTGTACACACACACAAAAAAATGTTAACTTTCTCTCACAGTTGAATTTTTAACATGAGTAGGCCTATATATTTAAGTAAAATTTTTAATGATGTTTTTGCAAAACTTATGACACACTAGTGATGCAACTAAAGGAATTACAGAGGCAAGATTTTCAATAATTAATGACTTAAATATCTTACTGGAAACTATTGTATTCCGTCAGAAGTTTTGCAAGGTTTGGACTACTTTTAAGATACTTCTATTGATTTTTTTTTCTTTTTTTTTTTCAGTTTTACAGCACACGCCCCATTCAGTTTCATCGTATGGAGAACATCGGTCAGGACATTCTTCAGAAAGTCTCATTTGCATTCCACAGAAAACTGTTTGGAACAACATGTGGGTGAGTAAATGATGACACAATTGATAAACCTCAAACTCTCAGACAAATTCCCCACATTGGTTTGGACTCCTAACCACAGTAGGCTAAATGAGAAATGTCAAAGAGACACAGTTTCATAACAAAACAAACACAAAGTTTCATTTTCATCAGTCTGTAGGGGTGGGTTGCTGTGTGCGTTTGATTTGGAATCAACACCTTTTAATTTAGACAAGTATGTGACTTTCACTGCAGCCTTGTGAAAGGGCACACCTTTACTGGACCCTCTTTCCTGTCACAACACTCACAGCTCATCTTTATCTCTCAGAGGTTTGAAGGGTTTTCATTGAGTGCAGGATTAAGAGAGGGCGTTTTGGACAGTTTTAGCACGGAGCAGTGTCACTCTGTCAGTGGTCATCTGTCAATACTCATTCTTTAGACCTGCACCAATATTCACTCCAGGCTACTTTCAACATTATGTGAAAGAATGCTTGGCTGTGAAGACAATAGTGCTGGACACGACCAACATGTTGACTTTAGCATGAGCTTGAATGTTTTATTACATTTTATTTATTCAGTCCAATCCACGTTTATTTGTACAACGCTTTTCGTTGCAAAGCAGCTTCACAGAAAATGAAAGTTTCTACATTACATTTAGTAGTTTATCAGTGTGTGGTGACTACTGTATGCCAAGGTGATGTCCATAAGGCAGACATATACAGAAAAAATTCATGCAGTTGGTTGCTATGTATTCAAACATACGGTGAACACTAATAACAGCAATGATTGTATGCTGTAATCAAACTTATAGGTATGCTTTTGTATGTTGGTGTCATCTAAGGTCCTTCTCAGGTGTTCGGTCATCTCAGATCTTCATAAGGGCGTGATGCAGACTGAAGCTTGAGTGATTCTCAGTTACCCCGGGATTCCCATCCCAAAATGTATTTATTGCTAATGTAACATGACATCTTTTTTATTTTCTATTTTATTTTACATTGGCTTGAGATAGAATATACTTGAGGTTTGGTGGTTTGGATCATGAAACTAAGCCATAGCTTTAACCACACTGAACACAAGCTTGAACAATATTTCATTTTAGTTTAGTTTAGTTGATTACTAATTGGCTTGAGACAGAACGATCTGAGATTTTAGGATTTGGGACACAAATTAAAATAAAGGTTCTTTATTGGCATCTGTGGTACCATGGAAAATCTTTGGCATCCACAAAACTTTTCCATTGCACAAGTTTATTTATTTATTTTATTTAATTATTTAGTTCTTCTGATTATTTAAATATTCTTCACTATAAGAAAAAATGGTTCTTTTAAGAATTTTCTTTCGGTAACCAAAAATGTTTTTTTCTGTTACTTCTCTACGAAAACCCCCCTTTTGGAACCTTTATTATATTTAATGCTTTTTACTGACTTTTTCATAAACACTTATTCTCACAACAACAGAGATTAAATTGTCTGTACCAACATGCCTGACGCACAAAGAACAAAACCCCTTCAGAAAAAATCCCACTGCGTCCCTCAGCATCTGCAGGCCTGCAGGGGTGGGTGGGAAGTGACCTTGTCTTATTACTGCCCACCTCAGTGCAGTGAGTAACAGCCATGTGCAGAGCTGGCTCTTCTCAAACAAACATACATATGCTCCATCTTTCATCTGGCTTCACCTCTGCTGCTTCTCCAGATACAGCACTTGCCCTGCTCCAACTTGCCCAGATTTATGAGTTGTGTGTAATATTTTCATGTCACAAATGACACCACATTTACACAAGGTTGGCTGAAAATGATCAATAGAGAACTAAACCTAAAACAACACTCCCCCGATTCAGGAATGATGCCTAGAGGTCGTAAAGGCAGTTACAGGGAAATAAAGAGTGTTGGTGCTGTCATATACAGGATGCAGGTGTAAGATTCAGGAGATTTAACATTCTGAAATGAGTAAGACATAAATATTAATGTCAACATTATGACATTATCTCTATATTCATCCCTGTATATCTTAACTGTCTCATTCAGCGGAGTAATTTTCAGCATTGGAGCCATAGTGACTGTTTCAAATGATGTAAAAATGTCTCTGACGATCACGTGATGCCGTGATCTGCGCAACATGACCTGCAGGCATGCAGAACGGAGTGCAGGGATAAACATGGGCACAGTGTTTCCTAATACTAAGACAGGACATGCAGACTTTATTATAGTCCATGTTACTTCAATAAATAAGGAGCTGCACACTTTATATTTACTCTCTGCTTAATGAACTGGGAATGGCAGCAATATGTTTTTGTTTCTTTAAAGTGCATATTGCAGGTTAGAAACCCAGTGAGTCAATGTATACAAAAATAATGTAGGAACTAGATTTTCTTTAAAATATACTTATAAAGTATTAACTTGATAGTCATTTTATATATATATATATATATCTATCTATCTATATATATATATATATATATATTTTTTTTTTTTTTTTATAAAAATATAAACTTCTAAAGTTGTTTTTGTAAGAAAATTTTACTTCCGCATCTGAAAAACGGCAAAACCGAGGGCGACGTAACGGGAGGGAGTGCGGTTAATTTAAACAATAAAACAATGGAACGTGATGACAGTTTGGACGCTGAGGAAATATTTATTCATACTTGATTACTCAATTTTGAGCCTGCTATGCGACCAAGAGAACAGGGACAGGCCAGGATTATTCTAATAATAATTAAAGTGATCCTGGTGACCATAAACTCAACTATGAAGAACTTTTCTGATAACTTTTCTTTTCTAATGTTTAAATTGACCGCACTCCCTCCCGTTACGTCACTTTGGGTGTTGCCGTTTTTCAGATGTGGAAGTAAAAAAGCAGAAGTTTTTTCTCAAAAAAAAAAAAAAAATGACACCTGAAGTTTCAAGTAGAGTATTTATAAGTATATTTTAAAGAAAATCTAGTTCCTACATTATTTTTGTATACATTGACTCAATGGGTCTCCAATCTGCAATATTCACTTTAAATATCTGGAAATGCAAATAGACATATTTCTACACTTAAAGTATTAGTTCACTTTCACAATAAACTTTTCCAATAATTAACTTACCCCATGTCATCCAAGATGATCTTGTCTTTCTGTCTTCAGTGGCAAAGACATTAAGGGTTTTGAGCAAAACATTCCAGGATGTTTCTCCACATAATGAACTTCAGTGGTGGCCAAAGGGCTGAAGGTCCAAATTGCATTTTCAGTGCAGCTTCAAAGAGCTCTACATGATCCCAAATTTCATAAATATTTGCTCTCAGTTTCCGATGGTGCATAGGAATTATTTGCACTTGCAATAGGTGTATGCTTTCCTTTACCCACATTTAAACCAAGTACTGAAATTATGATGGGAGGTGAAACCCAGTGTATGGACTGTGAGAAAAGCTCAGTTGATTTAGGTTAACATGTTCTTCCAGGTTAAAGTTCATAACATGGTAGGTCAGTGTGTAAATGCTGATGTCAGAGATCTCCTGCAGGAATGCACATGAGCAAAGGGAGTATGTGTCCTGAATGACAGTAGCAGAGATACTATCACAAACAGCCCCTTCCACAGGCTGCCTGTAGACGCCATCTCTATGATACATCAACGTCTTGTTAAACTATGACTGGCATAATCCATAATTTATTTTCTCCTAGGAGAAAGGCAATAATTTAAATGAAATGGTGGTGGTGACTGTGGGAACATCAGTTACGTCAACTTACAGACATCAATTCGGTGAAAAATGCCATCAAGATAGTATTTTCCATGTTGAAAAGATTCATTTGCAGTTGTCTATAGAAGATAGACACAGAATGTTTTGTTTTGCAAAAACAATGTTTGCAAAACAAAACACACAAAAAAAAACCAAACCAAACACACACACACACACACACACACACACACACACACACACACACACACACACACACACACACACACACACACACACACACACGCACACACACACACTCACACACAGAGAAAGGCAGAAAACAAAAAGAAACAAACAGAAAAATAAAAAGCCGGAAAAAAATCAATATGCGTTTAAGATCTAACATTTAAGAACAAATAAGTTGCTAAATCAAAAACATTTCTAAATTTGACTCTAGTTTACAGAGTTACTGGGTGAAACCAAACAAACACAAATAGATAAATAAACACCAAAACAAAACTAGATGCTTTTAAGATCTTGAAGAAACAAATACTTTTCTAAACCTTTGACTCATGTCTTCCACTGAAAAAAACCCTACAAATAAACAAAAATAATACATTTCAAAACTTTTGAGTATATCATCAAAAACAAAACAAAAACAACCAAAACAAAACACAAGACAACAAAGAAAAAAATCACAAAACAAAATGTTTTTAACATCATAAGAAACCAATAAATTTCTAACAAATAATTTAGCATAAACTTTTGACTAGTGTACATAGTTTGTTGTTGGGTCCCCCAGGGGTTTTCTATAGCACAAATCAAATGATGAAATGCTGAGTGACCATTCATTTGCATCAGGCAACAGTGAAAGGCCATTATGCAGCTGTGGACGGAGACTGGCCTCAGTGTTGGGAAAATGAGAGTTGTGGGTCAGTGTGGACCAGCTGGACACAGACACAGTCCCACAGGAACTGAACATCCTGCTAAACTAATCAGCATTCCTCACACGCTGGCTGTAGAGTACAATACATCCTCCAAACACACAGCATCACACCCATCTGACATAATCCAGTGACGAAGGATCACAAGAATGATGAGAAGAGAAGGAATCACTCAGTATGATGTAAAAGTATATTATCTAGACCAACATCTGGGAAATTTAAATGGACAGTTCACTTAAAAATGACAAATCTGTCATAATTCACTCACTCTCATATGCATCCAAACTTGTATGACCTTTTTGAAAAATCTTCATGAAGCTGTTTTTCATTCTCAATCGTTTCAGGTTTTTAAAAAACTAATATAAAGTAAATAATGACATGATTTTCATTTTTGTGTAAACTACAGTGACAGAACAAACTCAGAAACACAATGCTGATTGAATGTTTCTAAAGAGATTTATAAACCAAGTCAGACTCGGTCCAAGACATCTGGACATGTTTGCATCCCATGTGACACCAGCGCTTGTGGAAGCTGCAGTGTTTTGGCAGAGTAAAGCAGCGGTTGAGGGTGAATTGCAGGGCTGGAATCTGCTTCCCCTCTCAGCCTCTGCAGCACTGATCTGAGAAACAAAAGAGATGAAGATCCGGTATCCAATCTTATCCTGCATATAGCCTCAAACTGAACCCTTGGAACCTTGTTGGTCTTGATGGATGAGGTCGGTCGGACCCTGAATATTCATATTCTCCTCTTTCACACCCCCACAGGGGTGAACAGGACAGATCCAGTGTTTAGACCAAGGGGAACTGCATTCCTGCATGAGAAATGATGGATGACACAGCTCAAAATACACATACTATCACAAACTCAGGACTCATTAGTTTGAATTAAATACTTGAGAATACTTGAGCAATAAGCTATGAGAAACTGTGCAATATTGACCGAATGGAATATGAAAAGAGCATCAAGTTTGAGAGCATCAAGTGTTAAAGGCAGTCTAGTGCTGACAGGATAGAGGGTCAGACAGCTTAGATGGATGCAAAAAGGCAGAATATTTCTGTGTTTCACAATCCATCTGGCAGTTTCTAATGGATTAAATAATCATTACCACACATGTATAATAACAGCTAAATGATTAGAACCCACATCAAAATCAAGCGCACCCAAAAAAAACTTAAAAAAACAACCACATACTATCATAACCAATCCTTCTTTAAAGAGCACAAGCATTTAAAGTGGCAGATGATAAAACTTAAAATAAACAAAACATTATCATACGTTGGTGTGGATGCTTATATAATTATCATAATCGTTATCTTTACAGTTAACGTTACAGCAATCCTAACAACTTAAATTTGGCCTGTTCATTAAAATATAATTCAATAAAAACATATGTCTACGAAACTCATATCATCAAGTGCTCACTGGGGTTTCTTGACTCTTCAAAAATCTTCTTTTTTTGCAAGAAAAAACTAGTCAAGGTGGGATCTGTTTGCTAACTGATAGCACACAGTGGAGTATTTAGAAAACCTATCTAAACCAATCATCATGTTGCTAGTGGTGCAGAAATTTTATTCTTCAACTTGAAAACAAAAATCAAGCTAGGCTCATTGGAAAAATGTGCCTCTACCTACATACTTGTACATAGAGTTGACTGTAGTTTCCAGTTGAAATGAACACTAGGGGCAGTAAAACACGACCAATTTTGATAATATTTTCCCTTTAATTGTGATTTCAGGGGTAGATTATTGATTTATCAAACACTTATTTTTTTTTTGCACGGTTCCTTGTATGTTATGACCTCAAAACCCTTTTAACATAGTACATGATTTGTAACCAGTACATTTTGACATTTGCATCACATCCGTATGTTACTAGGGTGACCAAATGTGCCATTTTCCCAGAGCTCACCTGGTACTAGGGTGACCAAATGTGCCATTTTCCCAGGACACGTCCTGCCCAGGATTTCTATATTTCCTAATATATCCAGGTTTAGGCTTTGGTTTCCTGTTTTCATACTTAATGAAGGTAATGATCGTTTTACCAATAACATGCAGACATTGTACATAATCGACCAATCGTGGTGCGTGAGAAGGTGGGATCTATATAGAACAGTCAAAGTGATGCAAATATGTGTACATATTAGTGTTGAGACTTGAATCAGCACTGAGCATATTGATCGCTGGATGACATCAAAGTACCGTGAGAGCGATTCAAAAACACAAGAAACCGTCTGCTCTCTAGATCTCTCATGGTATTTTGTCATACAACAATTAATCTGCGCAGCACAAACAAAACCAAAACGTGGATATTTTAGGCAATATAGAAATCCTGGCCAGGACGTGTCCTGGGAAAATGGCACATTTGGTCACCCTACTGGTACAACTTTGCACATGCAATGTGGAACATTTAAATATGAGTCGTGTAAATGTAAGTCACTAAGAGACTAAAATTTCACTTTGAAAGTGCCGGGAAATGTGCAAGAAGCAATGCAATATTTAGCAAAAAATGTCACCACAGGCACATTTTTCTTAGGAGCCTGGGTTGACAAATATGGAGTGCAGAGACACCCTTTGAAGTGGCTGAAAGCATTATCAAATTCTGTGGAAACTTTCTATGGCCTCAGATCCAATTTGCTTAATAGCTGCTTCCTCTTTCCATCCCTCTGTCCAGTATCAGCGGCATCAGGAAGCTCGTTAGCACAAGCACATGCGAGTCAGACTAGCCTCATCAAACACTGCCAAACAAAGGGAACAAACATGCTCCCGCACGTCCGTTTGTGTAAAGTGTTTATTATCATACTCCTATTTATTGTGTGAGTGCATTAGTAGCTTTAAATAGAGGACGGTGTTCATGCGAAGGTCACATTCCTCCAGGCATGAGCTTGTGATGAGTTTGATGATTGCACAACTACTGTATCTTCACAAATCCAGCATAGATCAGTCCACACCTCCTCCCTCAGTTAATACTACATGAAAAACAGCACCTGAAGGAAACAAATATAACACATACTACATTCATGAAGCCAATCCATTGTAGTTATGCTTCAAATAACTGTTTTGCTGGGTAAACGACAACAGGGACTGGCATCACAAATGTTGTTACCACGTTATTTGAGGCGCATGTGGGTGTTTTGAGTTTGAGGAACATGAAAGACATGTCATTAACTGTCTTAATCTTTAACATTAACTGGTGTTTAGCACTTATTTGATTGTGAGGCTTCAGGATGAGGGTATTTCTGCTTTTATCAATGCCTAGTACAACACCATTTTCAATTTTGGGGTTAGTAATATATATAAGAAATTATTCTGGCCAGTGTGAAATTAATACTTTTATACAGCAAGGGCAAATTAAAATGTTTCCCGAGCATCAAATCAGCATATTATTAAGATTTCTGAAGGATCATGTGACACTGAAGACTGCAGTAATGATGCTGAAAATTCATCATAGGAATAAATTACATTTTAAAATATATTCAAACAGAAAACATCCATCCAACAAGTTATTTTAAATGGTAATAATATCAAGCTTAATCAAGCTTAATCTGATTGGTCCCTTGTCTTAAAACTGACATTGAATCAAAAGTCTAAATATTTTGAGCTTTACTTGGTGTCATAATACTCTTCACTTGTAGCGTGCGACACTGAAAAAAAAAAGACTGAATTGTAATTCGATTTAAAAAATTGTCAACGGCTCCTAACAGTCAGCAGCAGGAGTTAACTTTACACACACTCTACAGACAAATATAGATCTTCATTGTTCATTTAATCTGTTAACATATATTCATTACACCATTCTACATCCAAAATAGACCACATCAGAATCAAAAGAGGAAGACAATAATATACTCGTTCAGCAGCAATTAACAAGTCAAAGTCAGACTTAAATTATGACCCTCAGTGGCTGTAATTATCAGTCATTTACATTGCTTTTACAAGACATGTTGGCGCTAACAAAATACAATTAGTCTTGATGAGTAGTAAATGAGGCCAGTGTGGGTGAATGAAGTGTGATGATTCATTTATTCATTTAAGCTGGAGTCAAGGCATGCCATTCCAGTAAAGTAATGTAATGTAATGGCAGCAGATGTTTTCAAGCGATTTACATATATGTGTGAACACTCATGCTGTGTTCTGGCCACACACAGGCACAGTGGATGCACTCAGGGTCTGTTCCAAAACCTAGTGTGCTGCCCTGCTGTTTACAGCCTAACTGAAATAAAATCCTCTTAAATGATGTTGCTGCTTGTGTAAAGTCTCAACTGTTTGGCATTATGCTAATGTCATGATAATCAAATAAGCATAAAATCTATCAGCACACAAATAGTAAATGAAACAGTATATTTTTACTTAGACTGAAAAGGTCTTTGGATATTATTAGTTACTGTGTAGATGCCATACTGAAGTATACTTCGGTTTTTATGGATACACTAGAGTTTGTGTACAGTGCATGTGACGTAAATTTCATCATTGGAAAAGTATGTGCATACTGTACACACGCAGTGATGTTTTTCTAACTGCGCATTCTCTGGACACTCATCTCGCACATGCGCATTTCTTTGCGCTAGTTTGTTCACAAGGTGGCAGAACTGGCATGATGCGTTATTTCACCATCAAAAAACAAATGAAAGAGACAGAATAACAAACGATGCCCATGTTGACGAGTGCTTATGTGAGGGGGTTAAGAAATACTTTCAAATTTAGTTTCAAATAGTATGAAGACATTTTTATTGCTCATAACTTCTGGAGAGAAATGGCGCAGACACTGGACAAGTATGAAACTTTCCAGTGCACAGATATTGACCGCCTGTGTTTGTGCACGAGTATATTTGGAAAGACATTGTATGTTCGACTCTACGCATACGCCAACCATTTGCATCAAAACTGAAGTATGCTGTGAGTTTAAGTAGGCAGCTCAGTAGGTTCTGGAAAAGATTGCCAGTGTTTTCAGTAGAAACATTCAGTAGAACATTCCCGCTACCTGCTGGCTCTCCAAAGTTCAACTTATCACACTGGCCAGATTCTATAAATTACAGTCCCACTTTCTCCTCGGCAACATCTCGGGAGTGTGGCGTAACTGGAGCCAGGAGCCGGATTCCTCAGCTCAGTGTGAGGGGCAGGGTGGCAGGCCGGGCGTCAACGGGTCCAGCGGACAGGAAGGAAAAAAACTGTTGACATAGATGGAGCACTTGGAAATCATGCGTCTCAGAGGAGTTTGTGCAAGCAGTGAACAAGCACATGCAGTCAGGTGGACGACATTCCACACTCAACACTGCTAACAGAGCAGAGGTCAGGACAGGATGTCCAAGAAAAAAGTGTCTCCCTCAAGTTGACTCATATACACAGGATGCACAGAAGACTATACATTTCTGCAGTAAATATACCCTCATCTTTGTGTGCTGAAAATGCAAATTGATGTGTTCTTTTGACCTGCTATTTCTGTGAGCCGTTGTTTTTCCTTTTGAGTTTCACACAGCTCTGTGTGAGACCTGTCACAGATCACAAATACATTTTCACTTGCGCTCATTTGATTAAAGAGTGATGAGTGTGTAACGGGACGGCTGAGGAATGCGGTGTGGAATTGCACTTGAGGTTCTGGTTTCTAAGGACAGAATGAGATTTATGAGGAAGTCAGTGGTGGCAGTGGTGTGCAGCTGACTCTCTCTCTCTTTCTCCTCAGTCTCCATAAGCTACAGGATGTGTGCACTTTACACTGATTTGTTTAGAGGACACTGGGAAAATCCCAACAAACTTGAAGAAAGAGTGCCAACTCTTACACAACATAGGGCTCTTGAAAACAAAACAGGTTACACTCAGACACGCCTCATGTTCTAATAATACACTCTTAACCACTAGAGCCAAGCAATAAATATACATCTGATACTTACAATATTCCCAAGGATGTTTTAGTGGTTTTTAATCGAGCAACTTTATGAATGTTGTGAATAATAATTTGAACATATTCTACAATAATATTTTGTAGTATATCATTACAATAATGTAAATTGCATATTAATGTATTTACCTTGAGTTCCAATTAAGTTCCAATGTTAAATATCCTGAATCTATTCTTTTAAACAATTTCAGAGCAAATTCATACATTACATTCTGAGATATTCTCAATACAGTCAAACTGCATCAATATCTATTTGACAATATCACTCAGCACTATTAAACACACAATCAAATCAATGCACTCACCTGATGAAACGGTCTTAACATAGCCTGGATACGTTTAGGCATATGCGTGATTGTTAATAGCTCATAGAATATGTTAACTGTCAAAATTAAAATATAATCTAATAATAATTTCCATAACATTTTATGTACTTTGTGCAGATATTCTAGACTAATACAGCTGAGTCCTGATACATCACAGAATTACTATGGATTTGTGTGTAGTATAGTCCATACACAAAACCGTGTCCCTCGAGACTGAAGGTGTACTGAGGACACACAGGTCTCTGGCCTTGTCCAGGTCACAAAAAAATTATTTAGAAATATTTAAAAGTTTATTTATTTTTTTATTATAATTAATATTTTAACAACAAATACACACATTCCCCTAATTCTCACCATTATAATGTTTTAACTTTTTTTTAATAGATATTTTACTTTCAGGTTTTTCACAGTGGGGGTTCTGATTGATGTCATTCAGATTTTTTTATTGTATTAAAATATTGTATTTTTAAATTAGAATACATGAATGTAAGTTGTATTTTATTTTTACTGTTTTTATGGAAATTTTACTTTTACATTTTTTTTTGTAATTCCATTTATTACCAATTTGAATTCTCATTACTGTCATTTTGAACTTTTTATTGTATTAAAAATCAATATTGTATTTTTTTTTTAAATCAGCATTCACAAACATCAGCAACGTTTTACTTTTTATTTTTACTGTTTTTATGGCCATTTTACTTTTGAGCTTTTTGTAATTCCATTTAATCTGAATAGGGATTCTAATTACTGTCATTCCGAACTTTAAAGAATGTCAGAACAATAAAACAATTTTATTACATATTAATCTGTATTTTTTTTTACATTACATAAAAGAATGAATGATAATGAAAATTTAGGGAGAAAAAGTGCTGAGTATAAATAAAACTATAATTCCTTTTTTCTTTCATTCTTTTGATTTTTGTATTGAAATGTAACCCTGGTTTTTATCATGAGATTTGTCCTGTTACACCTGTGTGTCCTCAGTGACGTAGCAAGTTCGATGCAATTTGTTCAACTGGAGTTCTCTCAGGCACTGGACAGCATGGTGGATGTGAAAATCTGCTGAAGGATTTGAGGGATCTGCTTGGTGTCCATGGCGACAAAAGATCGTCCGGCCGGCAGGGTCCTCTGGAGCCTGGATGTCGGAGAGTAGAGAGAGAAAAGAGCCCCCACATCAAACATTAGCAATGCAAATGAGCCTTTCCTCCCCAGTTCCTATTCCCCCATAGGAGGGACAATGGCTGTCATTCACAGTGGGGCTTTGATAAGATACGGGGTCTTGGGAAAAGCCTGTTGGTTAAGAGGGGCTGAAAGCAAAGTGCCGCCCCTCCCTCCTCACTAATCATTCATTACTGTCATTTAGTCCCTTTAAAAACAAGGCACATGTTCAGAGAGGACTTCTCTTTAAATCACGGAGCCCATGAAAAGACAGCCTATATGGGACGTGTCCGACCACCACGGTGGCGCCTTCCGCATGCCTTCAAACTCTCCTTATGTGCCCTCTGTGAGTCAAGACCCACAAAATCCACCAAATAACATGAACAATGCACCAAAGAGAGCTGTACATGAGCCTATAGACTTTCGTCTTTTATTGGAGAAAGGACTTACAAATCACACAGGCCACAGCAAAGCGATGACAGAAAGGGAACGCTAATTACATTTCAAACTCGGTATGCTTTATAGTGCCGCCCTAAACATTTAAGACTGGAATTAGCCCCGAAATGGACCTTGTTTTTTTGAGTGAACTTTAGAAACCAACTTTCACTGCACGGCAGTTCTGCTGAAATGCCACTGACCGATTCTAATCCAGGCTTAAGCTTTAACCAAGCACGCTAACGTTTAACACGCGAGCTGCTGCGGGACATTAACCTCACCTGTCCGCCTGGTCTCCTAGGGAACCGATGAAGATGGCGAAGGCATTGACCTGTGGGTTACTGGTGAGGGCGCGTGCGAACCGGTCGGGGCTGATCCCGTAGCGCTCCAGGTTGGCGTCGCTCAGTACGATGACGAAATGTTCGTCGGCTTCTTCATGTGCCAGCTCCTTCATGGCATGTTCTGTGCCCTCCAGCGTGTAGTCTCCACTCATGCAGAACTGCGAGTGGGCATGCATGGTCTGGAACAGTGGCGTACAGCAAAAGAAGTGGTTATAATGCATATTCAGAGACTGAAAAGACCATATGCTAAACAGTTTGTTTTTAGTGCACTTCCTGTGGGGTGGCTGGCGCCACACGGCTCACACATGGAAGTTGATTCTGGACAACATCTCATTAAATAACACTGAGGAAGGGTTTGAAGTCATTTTTGCACAGATTCATGGGAAATAGAGCCAAAATAGTTGTGGAGAGTAGTTTAAATGTACACTGTATGCATACCCTAGAGTACGTGATTTGTAAAGTTTGTCATCAGCATAGTATGCGTGCAACCTGATTTTGCTAACATTGTGTACAATGGATGCTCAACTCAAACAAGTGCTTTGAACTATTTTTTGCACTATTTTGTTGGGATGAAAATTTGATGAAAATTTCTTAGTGCACGTGTTGACCGCCTGTATCTGTGCACATTATAAAAAGGAGTATACGCTGAAAGATTATGTATTTGGCTTATACGCTAATTTCGTTAATGTCAAAACTGAAGTATACTTTGGGCTGAATGCACTCTTTCAGTAGTTGCTTCCATCCAAAGTTGTGAATTTTTACTAATGTGTGAAATTAGCATATCACATAAAACATCTGTGAATAACCCTCTGTTTCCATCCAGCGAGTTCAAGAGAACAAAATATTTACTATCTGGTAAACTGGCGGCAAATATCAGAAAGAAAAAAGGAAGTTGCTGCAATCAGAGAAGCCACTGCAACTTTTTTTTGGTACATAATTACTTGAGCCTCAAGAGCACGCAGACGAAACGCAGTAAACTCAAAGTTACTGTGCATTCAGAGGCGGATTCCTGATCTTTGGGAACAGATTTGTGTGAATTGGTACGTTTTTTGGGTATTTCAGAAGGACTAAACCAACATTTCAGATGCTGTGCAATGAGATTGGTCAACTGATTAGTCCAGTTATGCTATATATGTTATGACCTGTTAAAGCAGTCACATGACTTTTTGATATGCAAAGGAAAATGTATTCTGTAAAAAATTTACCATCATATTTTACTCATCATAGAACAGCGTGTCCAGTTTTTTTGTAAATTGATCATGATGTGTGGCTTTTTATCATGGACTACTTTCAATTTTAATACAAGGTCTACAATCTTGTGTGCTCGTGGCTTTAAGGGAAGTCAGTTCACTTGGCTGTCATCTTGGCAGAGTCAAGTGTAAAAATATGAGTTTGCCAATGGTTTCAATGTTATTTTTGCAGTGATTGCTGAAACCAGGGGCTGAAATATTACTAGTAGAACTTTGCTTTGGGAAGAAATGAGATTGTTTCAGTTTTGAAGGCCCCAATCTGGCTGCAGTCATGCGTCAGTGAATCCCAGAGACCATCCCTGCAGTCTCATGTCTGAGAATTTATGCCTGATTTTCTTCCTGATGTAGTCTCATAAGACAATAGGAGGAATTCTAGGAGAAACGCTGGCTACTACGTCAGCACATGTGAATGCATAAGATTTAAAAACAAAAACGGGAAATGAGGTCACCCCTGCATTACAGAAGCATTACTGTACCTTCAAAACCTTCAGTCTCTCCTTGTTGTTCTTGGGCACTTTATCACATCTGACCAGTTCTATATCAAACCCATCTCCAGAGTGCCCCACAATATCATACTACAGAGGAAAAAAACAGGAAGGAGGATAAGGGTTAGTCCACGCTGCAAAGAACATAACAAGCAGATAAACAACAATATGCCCCATGCAGAAACACACACTCTGCAGGAAACGATTATTATTAGTGTACCTTAGGGTATTTTTGTCATTGTGGTTATCTGAGATGCGTCAATGATGCAAAACAAAACAAAAAGTCACATACCACAATACCGTATAAAACCTTTTCAAATAACTGCACGGCAGTTTCTGTCTGGCATCCATCATAAAGAAAACACAGATGTTTTAGAAAATTTGTGTAGACTCTCCATAGATTAAATAAAGATTATTCCACAGACAGCATTTACTTCAAAGTCACAAAACTCTTGTGATGTGATGCTGATGTAAAGAGTTATAATTACATAACACAATGTGGATGGCCGACAGCAAGGTTGCAGAAGTTGATTGAAATTGAAAAACTTTACACAATATCTGGGAATCAAGAGCGGACTGGTTTAAACTGCGAAGGTTCTTGGCCAGAAAAAGCATCAGTGTGGACCAGACTCTATGTTGATTGTCAAAGGTTTGGCTACATGAAACTAATGGGACACAGAGTAATGTATGACCTGCAGTGCTGAGCGGCTCAAAGGACAAATGAGAAGAATGTGTGTGACACCTGCCTTTAGATCACAGGTGGATGAGTTATCACATGCACTTTTATGTAATGCAGATTTTGTGTGTGTCACAGAGAAACAGATAAATGACAGGCCAGCTGGATGAGCCGTTTGACAGCTAACATGAGGCCATAAAGTCTGGCGGCCCACACACACAAGAACATACTTACCATCTCACATATCGCTGTCATGTCATTCATCTCTGTCACCATCTATTACACTCTACAGTAAAGCCCTTTTCACACTGCACGTTGGTCCCGGAAAATTGCCGGATCGCCTTCTGTGTGAACGCAAACATGTCCCGGGATCGATCTCAGGTTGGGGACCTAGTAACATTGCCGGGTTCAGTCCCAGAACGAGCTCTGTGTGAACAAAAGCCAGGACCAATGCCATAAAGTGTGTGTCGTAGTGATTATCCTGCGACTCTTTTACCAGGTGTTTTGAACGCAGATCAACTTTTGTGACGAAAAAACTATGTGCAATCTGTAATGAAGCAGAGATCAGTTCGCTCCTCACTTTCCGCGCTGAAGCTGAGATCGTTCGCCAGCTTGTACATTACATGTCACATCCTGATGTCACGTGTCATTACATGACCTTTACGGGTTGTGTGTGAACGCACGCACATATTCCGGGTAATCACTGGCAGTGTGAAAGGGGCAAAATCTAGCGACCCGGGAACAATTGCCAGGACACATTACACGTGTACTTTCCGGAATCGCAGTGTGAAAGGGGCTTAACTGAGTTCTGACTAGGGCTGGGCAATATAGCTTATATATATATATATAAGCTATATTGTCCAGCCCTAGTCAGAACTCAGTTAAGCCCCTTTCACACTGCGATTCCGGAAAATATAAATTATATATATATATATATATATATATATATATTTTTTTTTTTTTTTTTTTTAATATGTGTCATGGTATCTTCCAAATTAAGCAGCACAACTGTTTTCAACCCTGATAATAATAAATGTTTCTTGAGCATCAAATCAGCATGTAAGATTGATTTCTTTATACTGAATTTTAATCTGAACTTTTTTAATTGATTCAATGATACAGCCAATTCTAAAGAACATATTCACAGAAATGAACTGAACTTACCAGCTCCTTGATACTGAGATCTAAATCAGAGACACTATCACAAGCTCTCTGACTTAATGCTATTTTATTCCAACTGCACTACTTGCATTTGTTTTCAGTAAACTTAAAGGAAAATAAGTGTTAAACATCATCACTACTGGTTCAATTATTATGGTCAAAATGTCTATTATATATTTAAGCAATACTGATATGTAAGCAATGCACTGCCCTGTGATTGAGAAACAGTGAGATGTTTCAGTGCTGTTGGTATTCCAATTACTGCACCGGATCCAGCTGTTTTACACATGATCTATATTTATATCCTCCCGCCTCAGATCTGACCCCACACATTGAAAGAGTTGATGCACATTAGAGCAGAGCGGGATCATGTGAGCCACTGACAGCTGCAGCTGCATATCTTCCGCTGTCTTCCTCACCCAAACTCCCCGGGATGGAGATAACAGATCATCTTTTGTGCAAGCACTACAAATCTGAGAGCAGCTCCCAACAAGAGCCGTGATTCACAGCCTCCAGAGCATCTGCCCGCAGCTCAGACGCACAGAGAGAAAGAGGAACATCAAGTGAAAGAGAGACAGATGCGTCCCAGAGAGCTGCTAACCAATAATCTGCCTAAACCACCATGACTGTCTCCATGGCAACCGATACCTTACATCATCCTTATTGCCATGGCGATCTCCATAACAGTGTGTCAGCATGTGTGGCGGGGACATCCCTGTTACTCATCAGATCGGCCCAAGACTTTCACTGTTTAAGGACATCAACAGAAGGGCTGTTTCCATGGTGTGTTGCCTGGAGAAGGTTTATTGTAAACAGATTTCACGATTTTTATTCCGTTTGTGGTGAGAAGATTGCGAAAGATCAAGGTCTTGTGACTATATTTAAACACTGTGGGCAACTTAAGATGAGATGGCCATCAAAATTAGATTGACTGAGCAGTGGCGTGAATTTCTTTCAAATGAAGGCTTTGTTCCAGAATCTTGTGAGACACCTTGCTGTCTTAAGTAGTCTAGTCTTCTAAGGCAGCATCTGCACTCAAATGGAACCATAAATAACTAAGCTTGTAAACTTATTTTAGTTTAAACTGGTCTCCCAACCTGGCTAGCTGAAAAGTGTCTAAAATTCTTCCTTTTTTTTGGCAGAGATGTTGCAAAGCTAATAGCAACTCTAAAAAGCACAAAAAAAATAAAATAAAAATCACATGCATTAATACTGAATAAAATAGTCAATTTAATTTGGATTATTATTTTTTTTACATTTTTCTTTTTTTTTTGCAATGCGTTTAATTGATCAGAAGTGACAGTAAAGATATTTATTGAGTTACAAGATTTCTATTTCAAATAAATGCTGTTCTTTTGAACTATTCATCACAAGAATCATTAATGAAATCTATCACGGTTTGATCAAAAATATTACAAAGCACAAATGTTTTCAACATATGTAATGCTAATAAGAAATATTTCTTGGGGGCAATAAAATCAGCATATCAGAATGATTTCTGAAGGATCATGTGACACTGAAGACTGGAGTAATGATGCTGAAAATTCACTAAATTTTAAATTAAAATATAGTCAAATAGAAAAGTTATTGTAAATCATAATATTTCTGTTTTTATTGTATCGATTAAATGCAACCTTGGTGAGTATTAAACCTTTCTTTCAAAAACATCACAAAATCCTACTGACCCCAAACTTTTGAACAGTAGTGTGCGTGTATAACCACTTGTGATCGCTTTGTTCACCATCTTGGATGGATTTTTTCTCTTAAGCCTGAAAACCGTTGATGACTGATTGTCGAATCTCACCTTAAACTTGTGCTCGTAGTTCTCAAGAGCCTCCATCACCATACACACGGCCTCCATGGAGCGCTCCAGACGGCCGTCCACGCCATTAAAGCGATACATGCTGCCAGAAACATCCGCTAGCAGACGTAAACGCTTCGGCTTCTGCTGAGGAGACCCCAACTACAGCCAGACCAGAGGAAAAACACATAAATCATCCACACATCCAGACTCCGATGACCAGACAAATATTTAATTAGGAAAATCGTTTAATACGGTTACTATGTGGTTGCTTTAATTGCAGCATTTTGCTTGCCCAGACTGAGGTTTTTAATGGATTATACAGGAGCCACATAATATATTGAAGTTATTACAATCAATTCAGAAAGCAGATTTTAAATGAGGGCTTATGGGAAACTCTAAATATTATGTGACCTTCTTGCTTGTGACAGTCTGCTAAACCTGCATTCATGATTACCAGTAGAAGAAACAATATGAGTTAGAAGGAAGAAAATTGTTAGGCAAGCATCAGGAAATCTAATAAATAATAAGGCTACATCTTAAAGCTATAGTTCACCTTGAAAATAACATTCAGACATTATTTGTTCACCCTGTGCCTTTCCAAACCCATGTGCTGTTATTTTTGCCATGAAATGTAAAATGAGAAATTTTGAAGAATCTACCTGCTCCTCTTTTCCATTCAACAGAATTTCATAGTTACCACACTAGCGACAACAAGTTAGTGTTATTTCATCTCATATTTCAGTTTGTAGTTTTTTTTTTTTTTTTTTGTACTGGTAATTATGCTCTAAGTTTTTGAGAAGGCGCTGCCTCCTTTGTTGCCTCAGACAAAATGTTTTTTACAGTTCTTCTGTATTGTGACATACAAATGGATTATCAAAAAAAGAAAAATTATGGTGTGGTTTTATCAATCAGTTGCTAATGGGTTTAAGTGGATGAAGACCTGCATATGTCATTGGAGAGATGTCTATCATTTCACTGAAAGATCGACTTATTTTGATTATAGTCACAGTATGTAATATTGACAGCTATCAGTTCAAATGAGTACTGCAGCCCAAATTCAAAATATTGGAGAGAGTAGTTTCTCCTCCCCCCTCTTCCTCAGACTCGACACTCATGTGGGTGGCCAGATTGAGCACACACAACAAGTGCAACTGACAATGGAAGGCGACATTAAACCTTACACTATAAGATGATGAGCAGATTTATCCATATTTTAATATGGCTTTAGGCACATAGAATTTTAGATTTTAGCTTTTTAGGCCACACAGAATCTGCAATCTCTGAACTGGCAACTCAGGGTGTTGAAATACTATTGGGTAAATTGACAGTGGGTGGAGTCACACTGACCAAAACAAAAACAGACATTCCGACACGGAACACGTAAAATAACGTGTAGAATAAAAGTTGAATAACTGGCTGTAGTATTGCTTTTCAAAGAAACAAGTGTGTGAACTTAACATGTTTTTTAAATATCTGCAAACATATGGTATTTTTATGCTTAAGTACGATCAAAAAAGTACATACAGCCCTTTTAAACAACTGTAAAAAAAGAGAAAGAAACATGGATCTAAGGATTTTTTTGTTCATTTTCATTTAGTTTAACTTAATGTAGTAAAATAAATTAATTTTAAAAAATGCATAAAAAAAACCCTTGACAAACACACAATAAAATTATTTATTAATAAAACTTTATAATGGACATATATATATATATATATATATATATGATATATATATATCAATGAGTAAACAAATCCCAATTTTTGGAATAAAAATTAATTATTCTAAAACAACACTGTATGAATCATTCACAATGAGATTAGTAACAACAATAAAATAGATGAAATCTAATTAAAAGAAAAGGTGAATTTTCCTGTTGTGCCAACATTAATGTTTATGTGAGAAACAGACCAAAATGTAAATGGTTATGACAATGAGAGACTTTGTGTTCATGTGTGTTTGTATTGTTCTATGTGATGAATATAGAGTGATAATGGGCCCTCACCTCTGGCTCCAGCTCTCCTCTGCGTTTATAAATGGCTTTCTCTCCTGTCAGGCCGTCAATGATCTTAGCATCGTCCAGCTCGCCCAGAGCCTGATTCCTCAGCCACTGCCTCTCCTTCCCTTTAGCCTGTAACACAAACACCATTTACATCCTTTACTGCTACAAAGTGTTCATGTTATATATCAAAAAATGTTTAGTGAGGTTCAACACTAGCTCTACATATGAAATAAAAATGATTAACAACAAATAATACACGTTCTGTAATAAAATAATTATTAAATAAGTGAAGTATAAAAAGTCAAAAGAATCGGTTAGTAATGCATTAACTAACATTAACAATGAACAATAGATTTGTTATAGTACTTATTAATCTATGTACAAATTAGTTAATAAAAATATAGCTATTTATTGTTAGTTCATGGTAGCTCGGTTCCATGAAATAGTATTAACAGATAAAATTTTAGATTTTTAATGTATTAGTAAATGTTGGAAATAACATTACCTAAGATTACTAAAAGCTTTTTTACTAAAAGTATTATTTTTTTTATTAACCAGTGTTGACGAATGGAACGTTATTATAGTGTTACTGCAGAATTTAAGTAATATACAAAATAATTTAATTTTTCAAACTCAGTTGTGAGCTAGCATGCAAATCTGAGTCATGACCACGACCCCCAGCGGGTCCTTGACCTCCTCGGCTTCAAACATGGATCTAAATATCAACAAACACCCATAGAAGCACTTCCACATGTGGCTCTCATTATATGAGCGAGCATGTCAGATCTCCATGAAGAACAATGATCCAACATGTCACTACTCATCACTCCACACACACACACACACACACACACACACACGAACACAAGCACGTACAAAAACAGGCATGCAAGCACACACAGACACATTCACAGACATGCACACATGTCATACACCCATTATTAATCTAAGTAATTAGGATAGCACAACATACACTCTTGCAAAAGTTTCAGACAGAAGTGTGAAGTAATAAAGAGACATGAGCTGAAGAAACAGCACAGAGGCTGAGGGCTCTCCAGGAACTGACTGAATGGATGAGATCATCTGCTTTATTCTGTGTCACATCTCAAGTCTGTGTGAGAAGGAGCTCTAATGCTCCATTTCCACACAAATTCTGCCATTACTTACACTGACTTCAGACCTGAATGATGACAGAACTGACTGTTACAATAACCTGCCCACAAACCAACACTGCACATCAAGGCTTTTATGTATGACACATATTCCAAAACTCTTTTGACCTAAAATATTCACTTGAAATACCACTGAGATTTTCAGTTATTATATAATTATTCAACAACAACAACAACATTAACCAGCATCCGGTAAATAAAAAAAATATGATATTTTTTAGTAAGTTTTTTGTATTGATTGTTTTTTTTTTTTTCTATTTTTTTCAATTTCATATTGTTATGATTGAATTCATTATTAATATTTCTTAACCTCAATTCACTGACCTCATGCAGTTTCCTCAGAACCTCCAGGGGTTCGCAAACCCAGTTTGACATAAATATTTTCATGTTATGACCAATAATGGTTGATATTAAAATGATCTGAAATTATAAATAAAAATAAAACACAAACTTAAATCTGAAATCAATCCGTTTCAATCTAAATGTAAAAATAGTGGAAATGAGCATGCACAACTAGCTTCTCAAAATCTGAAAATATGGTAGTGATATATTGTGCATCCCTTCTTGTAATCTCAACTAAAACAATTATTAATTTTTTTTATTGAAAAATACCTGACTCTTTAGTATATGCAGTATATACTGTAGTGATATTTGCCTTTGTAAACACCATTACTAGAAGTCCTCAAGTTAATATAACAGCATGTGGTCTCAGAGTATTAATGAGTGCATATACCACACACTACAGCACAACCTGCTGCTAACACTTATCTGTCAGAGAGCCAGCTGTGGAAAAACATATGCTATGATGAGCAGTGATTTGACACATCTGAATCTTAATAGTGTTAAATAAGTCCCCTCTAAAATGTACCTGCATATGTTTTCCTCCTAAAAACTATTAAAAATAAGTAAATAAATATTCAGAAATATTGATTTATTTAATATTTATTTACTTTTGGAAAAATAGTGCAAAGAAAAATAATTAGTTTTGTGCTCCAAAAATAAAATAATAATAATAATGTTTGTAGTTGGAAACTGGATAGAAAAGCAAAAGCAGTCCAGAACGAATGTGAACCTCATTATTGTTTAAAAAGCATACCAAGATGCACCTCACAAATTTGGTTGAAAATTCTACTATTACACTCAAGATGTTGAAAATAATAACAACATTACAGAATGAGTAGATGTTTCTAAACTCTGACTGTTAGTGTATGTGTCAGCACCTTTACAGAAGCAAATGAACAGGCAGTGGCCAGATTGCTATCTGGAAAAGGCCCAAGTGGTGAACAAAGGGTGAGGTGGAGGTTAAGTTCTTCTCAGGACAGAACCTGTGCAGAGCGATGCCAGTGCGCTCATCTGGACCACACACAGGCCTGTGTGGCTGCCAGCTCTCTTTACAGCACTATCATAGGTGAAAGCAGATGATTTAGAGGAGCGGACTATGAAAGACAGACAGAGATAATCCTTGTCACCATGTTTTCACATAAACATGTGTCTTTGAGCATAGCTCCCCACACGGGCTGCTAAAGAGGAACCTGATCCTCCCAGCGGCTGGAGCTGGCGCTCTGTTCACACAGCACAGGGAATCCAACCAAGCACTCAGCTCAGAGAGCGCACAGATCTCAGATCAGATCGGGCCGCCGCTGCTTGCTTTGTACAACATGGACGAGGAAACCAGCTAGTCTTCAATCAACATTTTCTGAGAAACTCCACCCATGTTCCAGTGCTCTGTCCACCCACACCCAAACAAAAAAGATCAGACGCGCTACCGGACATCCTTCCATACAGAATGACGACCGCCTGGGTCCATATCGACAGACCAATCGGAGAACAGGGCGCCTAATAATAATAACAGCACATGTTCTTTTGGAGTAACAGGATATTGACTCTCGTGAGTTGGCTGAAAAGCTAAAGGAAAACTATTTGTGGGGTTGTGTGTGTCTTCATGTCTGCACATGGACACTAGAGCTTGCACGAATACTCATTGAGACTAATTACATATTACATATATATATATATATATATTTATATATATATATATATATATATATATATATATATATATATACACACAATGCCTCCATAAGTATTGGAACAGTAAAGACAAAATTGCTTTGTCTGCTGTAGAGTCAAGACATCTGCAAATATGATTAAAAGATGAATATGAGACAAAATTGAATGTCACATTTTATTATTAGCTGTTTCAACACATTCATGTTTTACCAAATAAAAACGACAGCAATTTGAGTTTCATTCCCCTTATTTGATGTGAGCATAAGTATTGGGACAGCTGAACTTTTTTTTTTTTTTTTAAAGTTTAAAAGCTAATATTTAGTTGTGAATCCCTTGCATGCAATCACAGCAGTGAGTCTGCCACCCACAGACATCACCAGATTCTTGGTTTCATCCATTGAAGTGCTTTGAAGCCTTTAGTCTCCTCTTTAGCTGGTGAAATTCATGTTCAATAAGATTTTAATCTGAAGACTGATTTGGGCAATCTAAGACCTTCCATTTCTTTGCCCTGATAAACTCCTTGACTGAACTGGCAGGGTGTTTTAGGTCATTGTCCTGATCCAATATGAAGCACTTTCTGATGAGTCTTGTGGCATTTTCTTGAACATTGGTAGCCAAGATGTTTTTGTACACTTCTGCATTCATTCTGCTATCACCACCATTCGTTAAGTCATGTCCACGCCATGACACCACCTCCACCATGCTTCACAGATGAGGTTGAATGCTTAGGATCATTTGCAGTTCCTTTTTTTCTCCACACTTTTGCTTTCCCATTACTGAGATAATAGATAATCTTTGTCTCATCTGTCCATGAAACTCTGTTCCAAAACTCTACTGGCTCACCTTAGTACTTTTTTGCAAACTCTAATCTTGCCTTTCTATGTTTGCTGCTGATCAGAGGTTTGCGTCTTGCTGTGTAGCCTCTGTAATTCAGATGTGGAAGTCTCCTGCGGACAGTAGATTGTCAGACCATCACTCCAGCTTTCTGGAGGTTGTTGGTGATTTTACAGACACTTATTTTAGGGTTCTTTTTCACAGCTTTTATGATTTGTCTGTCATCAATGGCTGTTTTTCTCAGCCGACCAGGTCGTTGTTGGCTGCTGTAGTCGCCAGTGGTTTCTTTCTTTTTCTGGACTTTCCAAACTGTTGATTTCTCCATGCCCCTTGTTTTTGTTATAGCTATAATTGAGTTCCTCTTTTCTTTTAGCATCCTAAATGCTTGCTTGTCTCTCAAGAGTCAGCTCCCTCGTCTTCATCCTGGTTTGTGTGTGTCGTCATCAAACGCAAGACTCAGAATGCAGAAGCAATGGTAACTGATACATCACTTTCCCTGATTCTAATATCTGAACAATTAATGCAATAGGACACAGCTGATCACTTAGAAAGACCTTTGAGTCAACTAGTTGGTAAAACATTGGTTGGTAAAACAATTTTGCTGTTACTGTCCCAATACTTATGGAAGGCACTGTATATATGCTACGAGGGTGATATTGCGTTTATACAACTGTTCGATGCCACAAGTGTGTAAAAGAATAAGAAACAGCAATGGAGTGTCTTTAAAAACGCTCATTTATGTAGAACTACTCCCTGCCACCACAGATTCAAATCACAGTTTAACAGCTAAGCTCAAGCCTCCTAAGTTGAAAACATCACTTTACAACTAGTAACGTTGAGTTGCTTCATTGAAAACTTGTTGTATTACTGCATTATGAAGAGTATTATGAGAGAGATGGACTGAGCAAGTGTGATTGCCTGCATCTGATACATCTCATATTCACAATAAAACATTAGTTTGAATGACCGCTGAGGAAAGCGATATCTTTATCGTACTATCCTTTCATCTGTTAAGGGTGATTTCTGATGACAGCGCTGGTCACTGCATTTGTTAACTGCGTCTTACAACTCCTTGTTTACAACCCTGTTTCTGTCTCTTTTAATATAAAAGTCTTTACTGCTGACTACTGCGAGTACTAGCATGAAAATGTTTGGGAATCGCTGGACTAGTCAATGCAAACCCTGAACACTGCTGAAGTGTGGGACTATGAGAGGTGTTTACCTGCAGGCTGTCCAGAATGATGCGGAGCGACTGGACCTGTCGTCTGACCGCTCCTGAGAAACGCTCGTACGTGGTGGCGTCATACTCACTCATCTCAATTTCCTTTAGCCTGAAATAAAAACACAACACATTAAACACAGAAACACAATCTGTAGCTTACAGTTACTAACTGTGCAGAGCAAAGCACCATCATCGCTGCTCATGTGAGATTTGAACAAACCTCTAACCATACGTATTAAACTTCACGTGTGACCCAATCTGTTTATGTTTCAGACATTTATAATTCTTTAAAATCATATGTCTTATTGAGCAACCACTTAGCGGCCACCCAAGTTACCTCACATTTGTATTCTTCTAGCATCTTGGCTGTGAGTTTTGTACAGGTAAGAGCTACTAACATTTTCTTCAGAAAATCTCTTTTCATATAGGTTCTTGCCCTGAGGTGTTTAAACATGTGAACAATGTGTATCAAGTCTTTAAGGAGTGTTCTGGGGCAGGTAGATTTCAGAGGAAATTGATCAACACAGGTTCTGTTTAGTCACACATTATGTACAGCTGTCAAGATAGAGAATAACGCACACTTAAGAGTAGGTGGTGTAGGATAAACATTTCTTTCGGGGCAAGTCCCTACAGCTCCACGACCCGCACCCACACACACACCCGCGCAACAAACACCCAGGTGCTCAAAGCCCAGTCAGCCTCGTCAGTGTGAGTATAAGAGCTTTGTCAGGTCAATAGTCACCCACAAGGATCTCTGCATCAATGTCCAGCTCACATTTTACATATAAATAAATATAAAAATAGGGAAAAAAATAAAGAAACTGAAGTTTAATTCAGTGGTTCTCAAACTTTCAAAGGCCCCTAGATGTCCAATATAATATTTAAAGGAGCCTCTCTCTAGCCCCCATTTGAGCTAAGATTTTACATTTAATGAAGCCTGACATTAAAATATTAAGACATTTTCTTCTGGAACTATAGCAAATAAAAGGGGAAATCGTTTTTAAGTATCTCATTTTAGACTACAGTTAAATTCTTTTAATATATTAATAATAATTTATTAATTTAACCACTTTTAAGCCCTAGTGGGCCCGGTCCCTCTGGCTTGTTCTGTAAGGACCAATTTTTTTTTAATTTTTTTTTTTTAATTCTGGCATTTCTATGTTTCTTTCTTTAATGAGCCTAGACATTTTCCCTTCCCTTCCCTTTCCAAGCCAAATTAAATTTTCAATTGATTTTTATTACTGGAAAATAACATTTAAATAAATACATAAAAAAAAAAAAAAATGCAATACAGCTAATACTGTGATGTATAAATATGCATAAAAGTAATTAGTAAAATAATTTATTTTTTATACTTTAATATTTTATTATATCTATTTTTTTCTTTTTACATTACTTTTTGCATTAAAATAATGAGAATTAGGAGGGGTTGTGCTTAATTTTATAAAAAAAGCCACTGTATATAAACATAATATATAATATAAATATATAAAATGTGTGTGTGTGTGTGTGTGTGTGTGTGTGTGTATATATATATATATATATATATATATATATATATACTTTTTTTTTTTTTTGAAATATGACCTTTATTCCTGGTTTAGTGAGAATCCCTCAGTCATTTGATGGACAGCCCCCAGCAGGGGTGCGTTCTGCTGCCCAGGTGGGGTGAAGCCAATAATCCCTAAACTGATTCTACAGTTCATCCTGTTCTTCTGCATGAATGTGTGTGTGTGTTAGAGAGGCGTTTGATGTCATGAGTGTGAAGAGTGTCTAGACTGTAGCGTCCCACAGAGCTCAGGTGCGCTCACACACCGACACTATCAGACGTGAGATCAGACCAGACAGCGAGATCTGAAGCCCCATCTCAAAATACTGTCACACTGTGTTGTTTCCTTTCAAACTAAATCATCCCCCACCTCTCCATCAGCACCGAGATCAAAAATGTCACATAAGTGCTGCTAGATTGTTTCTGTGCTACAAAATAATGCAGCACGTAATGAGCGTGCTCTTCTTGCTCATGGTATTATCATTCTCCTTCTTCCTGCTGTGATTCTCTTTCTCACACACACACAGGCTGTGGGTTTCCTGTCTGGCCTCTGAAGCTCACATTCTTTGCACAGTGCTATTGGAGAGAGGACAGACTGCTGCTGCTATTTTCTCCTGAATTCCAAACCTCTGCATAGAGCGGAGAGAGAGCTGGCCAGCGTGGCCATGCCGCGAATGAGAGTGAAAAAGTGCTCTGCTTCTTTTAATGCAATTATTCAGCAAGGATTGCTATACTTTGACTTGTCAAATTAGACAGTAAAAAAAAAAAAAAAGATGTTAAAGAAGATTTCAATTTCACATAAATGCTGTTCTTTTGAACATTCGATTCATGAAGCAATCCTGAAAAAATAACTGATTACGGTTTCCACAAAAATATTAAGCAGCTGTTTTCAACATTGATAATAATAATAATTGTTTCTTGAGCAGCAAATCAGTATATAAGAATGATTTCTAAAGGATCATGTGGCACTGAAGACTGGAGTAATGATGCTGAAAATTCAGCTTTTCCTATATCTATATCAAGGTTAACTGGATCAAAAACAAAAAACTTGAGCATTTTCTGTCCTCTCAAGTTTAAAAAAATGGTTTTAAGTACTATAATTATAATAACCATCTTGCATCAGTTTTTTTTTTCACTGAGCTCAGTGTAATGCATTATGGGATTGCCTTTTTTTTCAAAGGACATATTCATTACTAATGCATGTACTGCATATACTGCTCAGTAAATTATAAAACAGAGCCTCACACAAGAATATACTCATATGCTTTCAAAGGACAGAGTGTTTCTGAGCTTCGTTGAGAGAGCACTGCAGAATATCTAGAGAGATTAACAAGCACTCAGAGCAGGGGGTAAAGGTCACACGGGGTCAAGTGTAGGCTTTTTGTAGAAAACTGTGAGGGTTGGAACTGAGTGAGTGATGAATGAGAGTACCTCTGCTTAAAAGCCTTCTCCCCCATCTCCCGTGCTGCTCTCTTCACCTCGTCGGGCACAGCGTCTTTCTCCGCCTGAGAGATCTGGTAAACTTTGTGTCCAGCATCCAGACGGTAAGGGCCTCCCTTCCCTCCAAGACCCGCTGTATCTCTGCCTCCTACACAAACATACAGCCATTATGTTGAGGTGCCATGTAAGTCATGTACTTTTTGATGAATGATGGAAGCAAATGCAAAAAACAGCTGGTGGAGAGTTAAAAACTCAAGGTTCATATAAATATTCTTAAAGGAGTGTGATTTAGATTAAAAGTTAACCCTATTTATTAGGAATATTATTATTAAAAAACAAGTAAACGCAGGCCATCCAAGATGTAGATGAGTTTGTTTCTTCATCGGAACAGATTTGGTGAAATGTAGCATTACATCACTTGCTCATTCTGTGGATCCTCTGCAGTGA